>NC_142604.1:58953449-59108449 GCF_041222555.1 Hakea prostrata
GGAGCGTTTGACAGGGGATTCTTTCATCCGTACCCATCTCAAGAAATTGTCTCCTTATCAGCCTATTTTTCCCTTCGAGGTAATCAAGTTCAGTATATTTGTAGATTGTGCTTTTCTTCGTTCATGTTTTCTTTGGCTATGTGCTTGATCTCTATACTAAATGTCCTAATTGGCTAGCAAATTGTCATTTCTGAGCAGCCGTCTGCTGGCCAATTGAACCTTTTTATTGATGCGGGTTCCTATCTATAGGTTTTGTCTAGTCGTCTGGGGAGAAAGCCAGAGGAAATCATCAAACTGGATGCGAATGAAAACCCTTATGGTCCACCTCCAGAGGCAAGGTTCATTATTACTTCTTTTTACTTTTATGAAAAATAAGTCATTTTGTTGCTGATTCCGTAGCCATTCTGTAATTTGTTTGCACAATGTTACTATGTTTACAGTTGCAGCTGCTAACATGATTGTTTGAGGCAAACTTCAATTCTGAGTACAGATTTCAGATTTTTGTAGGTAGTTGAAGCTTTGGGAGCATTGAAGTTCCCATATGTTTACCCTGATCCTGAAAGCCGCCGTTTACGTGCTGCACTTGCTGAAGATTCAGGGCTTGAATCGCAATACATTCTTGCAGGATGTGGTGCTGATGAGCTTATTGATTTAATCATGCGGTTAGAAATAAAGATTCTATGGTTACTTGAAATACTTTCAGCATGTATTGTCTTACTAACTTCGGTAAATTCTCTGAACATTTCCCCCTTTCTTATATCATCTACTACTGCAGATGTGTGCTTGATCCTGGTGACAAGATTGTTGACTGTCCTCCAACATTTACAATGTACCAATTTGATGCAGCTGTTAATGGGGCACTTGTAATTAAAGGTAATGATAATTTACTTTCTCCTTTTTTCTTTTTTCCTTCTTTCTCTGTATTGAAGCAATAAGCATTTACAAACGACAATCCTAATCTCATATGGATGGGAAAAGAACCTAACCTTTTTAATTTAGGAAATTTTTGGTGCCAACCCCTGAGTTATCCCCTAAAATTAATGCCACCCCTAGTATTATCCAATTTATCAGTCAGACCTCCTATTACTAACATTCTTAGTCTTCAGTTAGTTTTTATTTCAATGTTACCCCCATAGTGAACCATGTAATGACTAAAATAACCCCCCACCCACACCATCCCCTCACACCCTCCTCACCCTAGGCCATCCACCTTTTTTGGAAAACACACCATTAAAAAAAAAAAAGGTGCTTCGTGAACTTAATTCGTTGATCTCCGTTATGCCAGCTTCTACCGACGATGCTTTTGATGAAGAGGTTACTGACATGGAGTGGTTCCTCATTGTTACGATGACTCAGTTGTATATGAATGGTGTTGGTCTACTAGGAAAGTCGTCTTTTGCTTTGTCGCCAATTTGGCTCGCTAGAAGTGAGAGGCTTGTGAACGAGCATGACAAAGTCAAGTTTTTGGGTTGCAGATGATGGTTTGTATTCCTGCTGCGAATGGAGTGGTTGAATTAGGCTTGATTAGGCTCGACGGTTTTCCAGAGCACGAATCTGATGAACAAAGTTAGGGTTTGTCAAGAGGAAGAGGATGCTTGTCTAATTTTGGTTTAGGGTGTGTCAAGAGGAAGAATATGGGTTTTCAGTATCAGTTTAGGTCTTGTGGAGGAAGATGATAATGTATTTCTCTTACCTATTTTGGTAGGTCGAAGGTGGGGGCGGTGGTGGTTTATTGTTTATTTTTCTTTGTGGTGGGTGGTTTCCTTGCAAGGTGGATGGGGAGGGGTTGGGGTGTGAGGGACTGGTGGGGGGGGGGGTTATTTTAGTCATTACATGGTTCATTGTGGGGGTAATATTGGAAATCTATAAATGAAAACTAACTATAGACTAACATTGTTAGTAATAGGGGCTCGGATTGATAATTTGGATAACTTAGGGGGTGGCATTAATTTTAGGGGATACCTCAGGGGGTGGTGCTGAAAATTTCCCTTATTTATGAGTAGGATAGGGCATCTACTAAACCCATCTTGTTTTATCTCTCACAGCTACTTCAGTAGCTTGTTCTACTGCTCAGTTGGAAATTTTGAGTCTTCTTCTCCTTCCATTGGTACAGCTATTTGCTAATATTACTCTGGTATTGGTTACCATGAGTTCTTGTCTTTTGTATAGCCTCATTTCTGTTCATCACAGATTGCACAACCCATACTGTTCCTCACATCTTTCTTGAATGCAGGATTAGAATTCATCATCATGTCCTAACTTTTTTGCTTCTGTCATCTGTGGTGTGGTTCTTCATCCTGATATTTAGTTGCTTCTTCCTAGATGTCAAATTTACTTGTTAATTCTAAGTTCTGCTTGCAGTTCCTAGAAAAGCAGATTTCAGCTTGGATGTGGACCACATAATAGATGTTGTTGGGAGAGAGAAACCGAAAATCATATTCTTAACTTCTCCAAACAATCCTGATGGAAGGTACAGTCCGAGTTGAACTTGTCTTGATGAATTATTTTTTTCTTTTTTCTTTGTTAATGTGTTATACTCTTGCATTCATAATGTAGCTCACCTTAAACGGGATTATCTTGTCAGTGTAGGGACTTCAGAGTGCTGCATGGCCCAAGGGACCATGGCAGGCCTTTTACTTTATGCTGATGATCTAGCAAAATATATGTAAATAATGAATCTATTGGGACTCTTGGATTCTCGATTCTATGCATTGAAGTGTCTGGGTGATGTATATTTGGTTGTCTCATGACTCTCATCACAAGAGTTATGCAACCAATTTGATCGTTGAAGATTTTATTGGCATCTTTACATGTTTCCTATTGGAGTTTCAGCATCACTTAGGATTCTGAATGATGCTGCTAAGCTCTGTCAAACTTGAATTTAAGATATTATGATTTTTTTGTATGAAGTATTCTTTTTGGGTTCTCTGTGACACAATGTTTTCGGAACTTGCTATCTTGCAGCATTATAAATGAAGTTGATCTGATGAGGATTCTTGATCTGCCAATATTGGTTGTGTTGGATGAAGCATACATTGAATTCTCTGGAGTGGAATCTAGAATGAAATGGGTGAAGAAGCATGAAAACTTAATTGTCCTTCGGACATTTAGCAAACGAGCTGGTAAGTTAAAATCTTTGATTCACTTTTTAAAACTACCAGCTTTTTTCTTTGATTCACTTTTTAAAAGATGAAAATGGATTTCTTTGAACTAATTAGACTATTTCGATTATGATACTCGTGGAGAATGAATTGCAGTAAGTGCCAAGAAGGGACATTTTGTACCCAGATGCAAAGGGCTTCCAGTAAGATTTCTGTATGGCTGGTGTGTGGTATAAGTATATACCTGATGCATTATTTATAAGGTGACAATTTGTCCTCTAAAAGTAAAAATATTACTTGTTCCTCTTCTTTTCAAGGAAGATATTGATCACAGTGAGAATGGAATTTCAACATTGATTTCCAATGTCATGTTGGACGCCAATTTTGGTAGTGCTCAAAAGCATGGTAGAAGATCGCGCTATCGAGCGAGATCTCGGCACCTTGAAAAACTGAGATCTCGGTTGAGATATGCGATTTTTTGGTGTCAACTCGGTGGGTTTTAGGGTCTCAATTGGGCTGAAACTTGGTATTTAGCCTATTTAAGGCCATTTGAACACATTGATAGCCTTGGATTTGTCAAAAAACAACCCTAAGTATGATTTTAAGTCTACCCATAGTGTGAAACTGAAATGTTGTAGGATTAGGAAATGTAAGGTTATACAACTCGTAATATAGAACCTTTGAGGCATATAAATGAAAAGTAAGTGTATCAAATGCATCAAATAATCTAAATGTCATTAAAATTCCATCCATATGAGTATCACAATCTCAATTTTCAAGAATAGAATGATAAAATTATGCAACCATTAGAAGTTCTATATAAGTCATTAAATCATAAGTTCATAAGACAAACAGAGAATGATTGATCTTCCTTTGATGTTATAGATGTGCTAAGAGTAGTTGCAAGTGAAATTCCAACCGGAATCTGCAAAAAAAGGGTGAAAATTGAGAGTTCTAGTGAGATATGACAAGATATGGTGAGATCTCGAGCGATATATCCCAACTATCTTCTCTCGATTTCCATCTCATCTCGCTTATTTGAAAAAGTGAGATATCTTGCGAGATCTCGGCAAGATCTCACGAGATCTCCCACCATGCTCAAAAGTCATAATAGTTATTTCTTGCTCTCATTATAGTTTAAGTGTCGAATCTTAATTTAAATTTAGTACCAGTTTGTATTTGTGAAGTCCGTGTTATTAACACCACGGACAAAATGCTTAGACACTAATATGTTAATCCTTTTATTTTACTTCCAGCGTTTATCCTCTCTCCAATATGCATTTTGTTAATTTTGCAATTTTAATGCCTAATTGTGTCAAGTTATATTTATCTTGAAATAAGTTAGCTGGACTCTTATATTCCTTTTTTGCCATAGGGTGGGAGTGGCTGGTATGGAGCACAATATATTCTTGATTTAGTAACTGTGGACAACTAGTATGTCTTCTGTAGCTTATGTTTGTCAGGTTTTGACTGGTGATAGGTAGTAGAATTTTGTGACAAGAATAATAGAGCTGATCTCAGTGCATGGGATAAGGCTTTCTAGTGAAAACTAAGAGATGTTTAGTTTATGTTGTTAGATTTTGACTGGTGACGTAGTGGAATGGTGTAATAAGAACCATAGACCTGACCCAGAGTTTTTGGGATAAGGCTTTCTAGTGAAAAGTACGACTTGCTTGGCAATTATGGGTTAATCTAGTTTTTGGAATATGGTAAGTTTTGAATCTGAATAGATAATGAAGTTGTTTGATTGGAACTATAGTGCTGGTTCCAAGCGCTAGGCTTTCTTGATTTTGATTTCTCAACCCTAACCAAGAAATTAGCGGCCCTATAAGTCCTAGCTAGGATACTGTTCTAGAGCTAGACTATTCAAACCTTAATGGTGGGCTGAAGTCAGGGGCTATCACCAACATGCATGCTGAATGGAGAGTGTAAAACATAGAAATAAAGTAACAATGTGCGATATAGTCCAACCCAAGGATCAGAACCTCGGTTCTAAGGCCAGTTTCGACCAGCCTCAAAATTGAGATATGGTGGTTTTGACTGAAATTTCGGTGGAAACCTGGAACTTTTCCTAACAAGTTTCGGCTCGCTTTTTTTTTTCTTCTTTCTTCTTCTTCTTACGTACTTCACATTTAAAGAATAATGAACACAATGGAACTGGTATTTTGCTAAAAAAATAATGAAAAATTATCATTCAAGTTTACTAACACAGGAGAGGTCCCGAGAACACTATAAACTTTGTAAAATTGAATAAATTGTATTGCATACATGGATTGTTTGATACAAAAGTACATATACAACAAAATATAATGACCAAAAACAAAGTCCTAGGCTTCAATTCCAAGTTGAGTGCTTGGGTGGAATCGCCATCACATGGTATGCCTAAAATGGGAAGTTTGGAACAAACCTTGCAAAAATCTTCCAAAATCCCCAAAAGAGGAGCAAATTGTGTGATGAAAGGCAAAGGAGTGAATGAAATTGTGTGAAAAATATGTTGAAAGCAAAAAAAAAAGCAAAAGAAGGGTTTGGGGATCATAAAAGCCTTGGCGAAACCAGTCGAAACCTGCAAACTCTGGCATGACTATGAGGGTGAACTTATAACGTGGGTCTCCTGGGGTGGCCTGAAACCAGTTTTCGACTCATCTTGCTTGAAATTTTGACTGAGACAAGTTGAAACCTGGTACTTCTTTTTTCACCATAGGTTTTGTTTCAGTTTTCTAAAGAACCGAGATTTCAAGCAGAAATTCGCGAAATTTAAATTTGTGAAATTTCGGTTGAAATTTGTACCATGGTCCAAGATGTATGTAATCAAAATAACAGGGCATCAATTAGAAACATGAGGTTAGAAAGTATGGGCAACAAAACATAAAATCGAATGCTGAACCTTCGATGTTCAAAAAATGATGTTTGCCTTGTTGATAATTTAACCATTTAACCAACATATGGGATCAGCAAACATTCAATATTAAGAATAAGAAGTCTGGAGTGAAGGCAGTGTACCAATAATTATGATGATTTATGGTAAATAGGCAGGGGAGCATGTGTTAACAGGATTGAAGTAGGAAGCTTAAAGGATAAGAGAGTTAGAGAATAATCGGGAGTTGGATACAGATTTACCTCTTACGCTAAACAAGGAGAAGTAAAGAAGAAAGAGATCTTACAAGTTTGAGACAGGAACAACAACAACCTTCTTTCCAATCAGTCATCCCATTCGTCAGCCTAGGCTTTGGAGAATGCAAGTACCAATCAGTTTTTGTACACAGTGTTTGTGAATTTTAAAAGTAACCGCAAGCGCACGGTATCGTGTAGCTAACGGGTTGATCTCAAGGAGATATACCACTTAGAATTCAACTTCTTAATAGTAATGCGAGAGTGGAATGATTCAATTTTTGTTAACTAATTAACTAAACTAAACGATCCTAATCTATACGTCTAATGCAATCGAATTGAAACGAAAAATAAATTAAACACAATCAATGCATAAATAAAAGACAGGAAAAAAAAATGCGAACAATAAAAATAAAAAGGAAAAAAAATAAAACCAATTAGTATGTTAAAGCAGTCAGTAAAATTTAGTTCATAGCTAAAATGCAGATGCAACACCACCCGTCACCAGAAGCAGAGGCACGACTGTAGGCTTGCTCCGGTTATGTGGTCCGAGATGATGAATGAATAGGAAGAAAGTAAATAACAGAAAGTAAATAACAAAGCAATAAACAAAGCAATAAAAGGAAAAGGAAGCCTTAACCAAAGAGAGGCACGACTGTAGGCATCTTTGATCAAGGATCCAGGGGAAGGGAGAACAATAAATAATGCTGAAAGTAAATCCTAAATTAAGAATATGGAGGGGTAGATAGAAGCGGGAATAGAGGGAGGAGAGAAGATTAATAAAGAAGGTTACTTACTTGCGAATTGAACAAACGATTTGAATCTCAACCAACCCTAACAACCAGATCTAGATCTAGAATGATCTAAATCTGCAATTGCTAGACCCATAGAAAAACGAATCTAAAAAAAATTGAAACTTGAACTTGAAGCTTGAACTTGAATTGCATTACATAAAAAGATTAAACCTAAACATTGAATCTAGAAATTTAAATCTCACTAATGCAAGCAAAGAAAACTAGAGAAAACCTAAATAAACTGAAGAGAGAAGAAAGAATGCTTCTACTAAGCTCTAGAACACGTTCTCCTTTGATGGAGTATGCTCTCCTTTTATAGAGTTTACATGAGATATGAAGCACAGCTGAATTTGAATAAAACTCAGGGTTTCTATCTGACTCAACTAATTAGGGTTTTGACGTAGTAATCGCGCCGACTTAGAGAGATCAGATGCATAATTCCACCGTTGGATTTGAGGTTTAAGTAGTCGTGAAGCTCTCCTCCAAAAATCAGCACGATCGGACATCGGATGATCGTTCGATGAAGGGTTTGATCGAAACTGGACAAAGGCATTCAAAAACGGGATTTTTCCTCTTTTTCTTTCTGAATATAATTCTTTTTCCTCTTTTTCTTTCTTTAATTAAATCCAGGATAGGAGATAAGATATTGAGGTATGCAAGGACTTTTTTCCATTTGGACTCTCTCATTAATATCTCTGTAGATTTGATTTAAAATCGCAGCCGTAGATCAAATTTTCCTTCTTTATCTCTTCAATATTTCGGAGTTGGCCCATAATCACACATCTCTAGCCCATCATGCTCCAGATCAGGCCCATTTTCGCATTTGAGAATTTGAATGGACTTCTTGACGTGTAAAATAGCATGATTCAAGCCCAAAACTCCAAATATTTGCTTAAATCTTGAAGTCCTAAAATCTGCAAAAACAACATAAAACCCAAGGTAGCTCCACTCTAAGTGTATAAAATGCATGCTTTATGCCCTAAGATTTCACACATAAATGTGCTCATCACACAGCAGAAATCGTCTGTGGTTATCGTGTAGCAGAGATAGAAGGCTGCACTGCTGTGGTGCACTATAGAGGGGGCAAGTAAAAGATGGAGGAGAATTCAAAAAGTAGCAAGGAGAAGTTGGTCAATTTGGTACTGGACCTGCTGAACAAAGGCCCAACACACATATCTATCAACCCTAAGTTATTTTCAAAGGGAAATTGGCCAATTTGGTAGTGGACCTGCATCAACTTCAGAGGTGTAAAACAATGACATAACATCATCTTTTATTTATGGGGCCCTTTTTTTGGTTACAGGTGACATGCGATGTTAGGGAAGGTGTTTGTTTGGGTGGAAATACATGGAGTTTTTATGCTGTCTGGGGAGTTGGATTGAGGGCCCTCCTGCTAGTGTTCAATTTGGGGGTGGAGAACGAAGAAGAATGGAACTCAGGAAAGAGAAGTTGATGCAGAATTCAAAAAGTAGCAAAGGGAAATTGGCCAATTTGGTAACGGAGCTGCATCAACATCAGAGGTGTAAACAATGGCATAACATCATTTTTTATTTATGGGGTCTTTGGTTTTTGGGTTTCGGGTGATGTGGGATATGGAAGGTCACTAAGGTGTTTGTCTGGGTGGGAAATACGTGGAGTTTTGAGTGCTCTCTGGGAAGTTGGATTGAGAGGCCTCCTGCAGTCCTGCTAGTCTTCAATTTTCTGGAACAGAAAGGATCTGAGGCAGAAATTAAACCCAGTGGTTTCTTCTTAATGATTGAACAATGAATAAAAAAATTTCAATCCTGACAGCTTCTAAAGGTGTGTTAATGGAGCTGTGTTAGGTGAAGAAGTAGAGGGAAAAGAAAATTTCAACTGTGTTAGTTGGAGAAGGAGGGGGGGGGGGTTGACACAAGGGTAAAATGATCTTTTCAGTTAAGAATTGACGGTTCTAACAGTTTCTGGGACAGTTGATATTTTGAATTCCTGTGGGTTGTCTGTGAATAAAAGCTAAGTTTTGGGGGTGTCTTGTGATTACCTATATTTTTTTTCATTTTAGTCAGAGAACTGTCAATTTCAAGATCTTAATCATCAGTGCAATTTTGTTTCTGTTTGTAATAATGGGATTTCACGGGCAAGTTATTCTTGAAACAGGGTTAGCTGGACTCCGAGTGGGATATGGAGCATTTCCTCTAAGCATTATTGAATACCTTTGGAGGGCAAAGCAACCATATAATGTGTCCGTTGCTGCTGAAGTTGCTGCCTGTGTTGCATTGCAGAATCCCATCTATTTGGAGGTATATTGAACCTGTGACATCAGGATTCTCAGTTGTTCTTTTATATTTTCAGGATCCAGTTATGAATACAAATATTAAGTAATTAGTGTTCATGCTTGATTATTTTATTTCTTATACTCTTAAGAAATTTCTACAGACGGTGAAGGAGGCTTTGGTAAAAGAAAGGGACAGACTTTATAAGCTTCTGTGTGAATTGCCATATCTGAAGCCATATCCAAGCTATGCCAATTTTATTCTTTGTGAGGTTACATCGGGAAAAGATGCTAAGAAGTTGAAGGTGCTTGATTTTTCTTCATGTTGGTGCAATTTTTTATGTTCTACTAAAAATATGGTCTTTTGTGTTAGGTTCATTTCCTTCCCCTGGGCACCCCCCCCCCCAAAAAAAATCCTCTTTTTTTTTTTTTTTTTTTTTTTCAAATTTCTTGTTCTGGTTGTTGTTTTACTGCTGTGCCTCATATTTTCACTCTTTTCATTTTCATTTATTATTGAGGACAAATATGTATAGGGGGCACTGGGGCATAGCTTTTTCAGCCAATTGGCAAATCTGTGCCCCTAATTGGCTGTGGTGCTATTGCACTAGACTAGGTTGATCAATATGATCTCTTATGTAAGCCTAAGGTGCTAGATAGGGAGAGGCCCACAAGGGGCATGCAGCAATCCTACAGAGAGAAAAAACAAATCACAGGTAGTTTATATTACAGGTCTGGGTTTACTTTATTTTGTTTTAGTTTTTACTTTATATTTTTCACTGTAGCGGACTTAATTTGTAAGTCAATGTTTTCATGGTTTTGGGTTTTCAATGGAGCTGGTAGCAGAGTTGAGTTAGAACTGGGTATTTAATAGCAATCTTATTAAATCAAGAAAGTGTGAGTGCATGCCTGTAGTTAGCAGAGTTTTGGGTTAGAATACGGTATTTAACAGCAAGTTTATTAAATCAAGTAAGTTGAGGGTGTAAATAGGAATCCTCGTATAGAAATCCCTATAAATTAAGCCTGATTTGGATTAGAGAATTTTGGGAGTTCAATAAAAAAATTTTGGTGCTGGGGAACTGTGATACAAGATTGATATCCCAGCTATAGTATTCTTCCTCCCAGTTCGCTCTTATCAAGTGTGTTATTGTGTTCTGGATACCATTTAATTATGTTATTGTATCTCTAGTACTTGTTGCCTGTTCTGTCAACCAGTTGAATTTTCCTCTCTAATTTTCATTTCTCCGTCTAGTTCGTCAATTTTGCTGGCTATTACTTTTAATCTGCAAATCCAAGTTTCTGTAATCTAGTAAAGTAACTCTAGATCTGACCTACATGGACATATGGCTCAAAATTTCTTCGACTTGGTTTCATCCATTGTTTGCATCATTTTTTTCTTTCTTTCTCCCCCCCCCCTCCCTCCAAGGTATAATTAATAGACCATCCTTTTGTAGCATGGTTGACCAGGAAAATTAGAGCATTCTGACACTTTTTTTTGGTTTTATTAGCAATCTCCTAATTGACCTGAATTATTGCTAGTCAGGTTTCGTCATACCCAATACTGATCTGATAGACTGGAACTCGGTACCATAATTTATTTCTAGATTCTTTCTAGACCTCCAAACTCTAAACCACATTAAGCCATCCACACCATCTAGTAGTCATGGGTTAATATTTGGTTTTATCTTGCATAGCCACATGTTAGATTGATACTCTGGAATTATTTAAAATACTCAACTCTGTTTGGATAAGATAGAAACCTTGAGACAAGGAGGTAAACCAGGGCCATAAGATTTGATGTAGTCCACTGGACTTCATATGTAGCTTGTCATGGGAATTCCCCTTCTATTCAATTGTTTTAAGGATGAAGTGGAAGTCCACACGGCATCAAATTGGACGCGGTTCGGTTTTGCCTTCTCATATCTGGCTGACATTACAAATTATAAACAGTTAAAATGAAGATGCTGTAATAGGGGCCTACATAGGGATATAGTTGGTCTGACGTTCCAATCTGCACCTGTGCCATTGATATTTTTTTACCAGATTATGGTTGAGAGTTGGAAGTCCAAAACTTCAAGTTCATTGGCATGTTTGTGCCCTATTTCATGAATTTGGCCCTTTTTTAATCATTATATTATTACATGCAATTTTTCTTGGGCGTCTATATCTTTTCTTGATGTTAAACCACTGCCATTTGGAAATTCCAAGTTCAATTGACCTTCTATTCCTTCCCTTTATGTGGGCTCTGTTCTTAGTGCATTGGGAAGCCATGCAGCTTTTGTTGTGTGTGTTTATTTACCCATCCATATTGTCACTGTTTCTGACTGAGGGAGGGCCAAAAAATACATCCAAGGTATTTTCAAACTTTTTTTTCTTTTTCCTGGGGATGGATAGAAGAGGGGGGGGGGGGTTTGGGGTTTGGGGTTTGGGGTTGGGTGTTGTGACAGCCTAGAGGTTAGAGACCTGGTGAGCATGGGCTTAGTGCAGTACAGCCCCACCCACTGCTCTTGGTAGCTGTTGTTACAAATGGGTCTTTCAGCCCTTATAATATGTTATTTTATTCCTTCCTAAGCCATGAAATCTAGTTTAAGCTACGAACATGTCAGTAACTCTTGTCAAAGTCATAAGAAGATCCTTAAAAGTTAGTGCTGCTGTGTCTCAATCTAGTTCTTGGGACTGTAAATCTTCTTGAGCAACTTTTGATAGCACAATAGAATTTCTTCAAATGTTTTCTCATGGTTGCAGTCAAAGCCTAAAATGCTTCTGCAGGTTTAGCTAGCTTATACTTCATGATTTAGAATTCATATTTTGCATGTTTACTTAAGTTTTAAATACCTAGGGCTCAAAATACTACTATCTGGAAGTTTGTATTGTGATCTTAAGTGACCCATAATGTGAAAGTGTACTGGTTTTGTGATTCAAAAACTATTTCAACTGTCAAACCCTTTTATTTTTTCATTCCAACTTTATAGCACTTGTATTTATGGTACAAGTCTGAGGCTAAATCCCTTTGCTTGAACAGTAGTTGATTGATCCTTCACTCTGAAAATTTTGGCTACTAAGTATCATAGTTGACAATATGAAATGATAAAATTCTTGCAGGATGATCTTGCACTAAGAGGTGTGATGATTCGGCACTACAACAACAAAGAACTTAAGGGCTATGTTAGGGTCTCTGTTGGGAAGCCTGAGCACACTGATGCCTTAATGGAGTGTCTCAAACATTTGGGGTAATTCATTTACCCCCCCCCCCATGTTATCAATTTTCAGCAGTCACCTTCAACCTGCTTCAGATCATCTTCAAATGGTTTATTTCTTAGTGCAACAGGATAATGTACTTCAAATTATATTTGAATTTTGTGAACTTTGTTTCTAGTCTTTTTCAGTCGAAAAAAAGTGATATTTTGTATTTGTCTTTCTTATGGTATCTAATTAAGCACACATACGTCATTTAAGAATATGGCACATCAATACTATTTACTTCTTTTTTTTTTTTTTTTTTTCGTTTTTTGAAATTTACATGTATTTCTCTTTTGCTTCTACAGTCAAAACTCGTGGTTTCTTTTTGTCAAATATTTTTACACTATGGATACTGCAATTACTACAACTTTCAAATCCTGTTCATATAACCATTGTGCGAACTTCTACTCGTTTAATTGACACAACATTCGAATTTGAGTCTTTCCCTAAGATCCTAGAAGCATCTGCGGAAAGCTAAACACAATTCGATCCCAGCAAGAAAAAGTTCAAAACAATTAAAAGATAGACGGAGTGTGTTGCACGCGAAAATTGCTTCAGTCATGCGCATGACAGTCAAGCGAAATTTTAGACTGTTGGATCCGAAATTTTGGTCGAGATTTGAATCTTGACTGTTGAATCTCAATGGTCGAGATCGGAATCTAGATAAAATCTCTATCCAAAGGATGGAGATGTGTAGCTTGACCGTCCTGTGCATTTAATGCGCAAGACTATAGCAAGGTCGGTGTCATAGGCTTGGGTATTTTATTCAATTGTATAAAAAGTTGAGAGCAAATGTTGGTGACAAATAGGATTATTTTATCATAAAAATATAAAGAGCAAATAACACGTTATAAAGGGGGCAAAACTCTTGACTACTCGTTATTATCTCTTAAATTACATGGCATCTACACTCAAAATTACAAGTCACCCGCAATTACATTTTCTATAAAGGGGGTAAGACTTTTGATGTGCTATTATCTCTTAAATTACATAGCATTTATACTCAAAATTACAAGTTACCCATAGTTACATTTTCAGTTAAATAGACGTGTAACATGACCAAAATACCCTTGCTTATATTTAAAACATTTAGAATGATCCATCCAACCCCTAGGTGGGTTCTCTCTCAGACTACCATATACGAGCTCAAACAAAACTTTATATGGGATTTCTTTTGAGGGACTCGGTCGAACGCCGGTAATAGCCAACAGTGATTCAGTTGGGTTTGCAACTTGAACTTGATTGTACTTGCAAAATCACAGATGCATCGTAAATAATCCAGATGGACTCTTTTTTTTTAAGGGAAAATTACGTGATTATTACTTTTACGTTTCCCTTTACAAAAGTAGTCATTCAATGTTTTACTTAACAAAACTAGCTAAAACTGAATTTACATTGACAAAACTAATCAAAGTAGTGAATTTTTATCTCTTTGGAAATTTTTACCCCTAAAATTGACCATACAAATATGGGAGTAAAAATGTTCAAAGGGTATGAAAAATTATTGAATTTTTCTTTTTGACAAAATAGTAAAATTTCCTCTTCAAAGTGGTTAGTTTTAGGGATTAAAAATGTCCAAAAAGGTGAAAAATCATAATTTTAGTTAGTTTTGTAACCCCAAACTCTTTTTTAGTTAGTTTTATTAAGTTAAACATCGAGTGATTATTTTGTAAAAGAAAACAGGGAAAAAAAAAAAAGTTCATAAAACATAAAAGAATGTTCAAAAATGGATTTAATTAGACAATGTCGCTGTTCTTCTAGCTGCGTGTGAGTTCATCTCATCACTCCCTCCAAAAATGCCGGAACGGTTAATTTAGGACCAGGGAGTGCCACGCTTCTCTTTTAGAGATGAAGCCGTGTGCTGACGGAGATACAATGCAGTTCGTGTTAGAAGAAAGATCTGAGCTCTTATACGGTAGGCACAGACTGATTGATAGAGGTAGAAGATGGGTGAAGAGAGTCTCCCTTCACCCACCTAAGGGGTTGAGTGACTCGTTCTAAATACTTTAAATATAAGTAAGAATATTTTGATCATTTTATACATTCATTTAAACTGTGGGTAACTTATAATTATAATTTTGAGTGTAAGTGTCATGTAATTTAAAAGGTAATAGCGGGTTGTCAAGAATTTTACCCCTTTCATAGCAAGTGCCGTGTAATTTGCACAAACATAAAATACAATCCATGGAACCTCCCATATCCACGGAACCAACTGCTAACACCACCACCATGCTAGAAAGAATTACAAAAGCCTGGTGGGGAAAAGAAAAAGCCCAAAAAAGAGGTGGAAGGCATAATACATACAAGCATGGTGTCTGAAATCAGGGAATTCAAATGTGACTACGGGTTCCCAATGGTGGTCACAAAAGGTACAAGCCTTTTATAGTCCTTCCTCTGCCCAAGAGCACATGAGTCGAGCACCCGCCCAAGAATCAAACGTGTATTCTGCAAAGCTACCTCCCGAGGAGATGGACCTGAATCAACTGCCCCTCCCTGTGTTGCTGCTGCTGCTGCTGAGCCAACCCCCATGGGGAACTGGAGTTGTCCACTCCTAGCCTTAAAGGAGCTTTGAGGAGCAAGCACCTTCTCCTCAGTGCTGCCAGACCCACTCTCAAATGAACCGGCCTCATGAGCATGCGGCCCTGTCAAGGAGCTACAGCTCTGCAGAAGTGCTTCCAACACACTCAGTGCTTCCCAACAGAGAGTGCTCTCCACCAGCTGTGATACGATTGCATATACATGAGGGCTCTGGGCAGCATCCATAGGCGTGTGCTGAAGCAATGCCTTGAGTATGAGCAATATCACGCGCTGATACTCTACTGGACCTTTCTCCAGTACCCTCAACAAGTGCCCAAATGCCAGAGCTGAGTGCTTTGGGAACCACTCAGCACACAATAGTGGCGAGACACAAGAAAGCAGGTTGTCAGTGGTTAATATTTTGCCTTCAGCATAAGCTATAAATACAGTGGCAAGTGCATCTAATGATTTTGCTCGACACCAAACTGCTAAGTTGGCAGCAACAGAACAAGTCTTCTGGTACTGCTGTTGTAGTGGTGAAGTAGGTGAGTCCTTGGTGAGCTGCAAACAGATCCAGGGAAGCAAACCTGTGATATGCATTAGGAGCCGTGTCTCAGCATCCCCAAATATGGAGTCACACGAATGCACTGTTATTCGAGAGAGCACCTCAATCGAGGACCCATGGCTCACAGTTGAAATAAGACCCTTGAGGACAAGAGGCTGCACCCCTTCAAAGGCTGGAACTTTCCCATTTGTGGGTGGCGGTTCACTGCCTACTCTTGATTCTATCGGTTGAAGATCTGATGTCTCACAGACAACTGTATCAAGCTCATCCCTGGGCATGCTTGAGAGAAGCACGTTCTCTGTTGTGCTGTCCCAGAAGGATAATCTATCAATCACACAAGAAAATAGCTCTAGCACTCGGCAATACACATGCACAAAATCAGTGTGCATCAAAGCCACACACGCCCAGAAGAGTTGGGGATAAAGAATTGCTTTCTCCGGTTCCATATTCTCTACCATCACTTGCAAAGTCAACAAAATCTCCATGATGAAGCCCAGAACTGATGGCACAGGGTTCCCAAGGCACCTGTGAAGGCACCGAAGTAAAGACACACAACTGTCACTTGTGACGCTGGGCCGCAACGCACGATATATTTGATGTGAACGGCATGCAATGTGCTTAGATGTGCACTCCATGGCCCACTTGAGTGCCTCTGCTCCCCAGGTCTCCTGGAGGTCTCCTTGGAAGAAAATAGCATAAACCATGCTTTGCACGAGGGCTGATAGGAGAGCTGCACTTGGGAGTTCAGTCCGAACAACTGAGGGGTCCTCATTCTCCCACATCATACTCCCACGCTTTGACTGCACATACTTTATCAGGCTTACTACCTGCTGTTTGTTCTCACCATCATTGTTCTCAACCTCATACAATTCCAAGTGCCGACCAGCAAGGGAGTATAGCAGATTAACAAGCAACTGCTGGCAGTGCTCCAGCACAATGTCGTCTGAGCTATCCATTGACACAAATATGACATGAAAGAGCAAAGGAAGGTGCTCACGGAAATCCTCATCATTCTCATAAGCTATCTCTGCAAGTAGAATCAATGCAATATCAGCATGGGTTAGTGAATGTTGCTGGTGCCCCTGTAATGCTGATCGAAGCTCTCCAGCACTGACCCCATTCACCACGTTACCAGAATGCAATGCATCGTCACCAGAGTTAGGTGTGTCAATCACATAGTCACCACTGTCACGAGACACATGGCGACTGCGCAAGCTCCCTGTTGAGGTCCGAACCCCCATCAGTGGTCCTGACTTGTTTACCATTGCTGGAAGGAGCTGCCCAGAACGCCCAGAAGCAGCAGGAACTATGTTCATTTCTGGAGGCATTGGACTCAATTGCCCTGAAAAGACTCGACTCGTTAAACCTACCGTGCGCCAGCTCAGGCTCCCACTTGTGTTCCTAAGAGGACCATCAAGTGAACCCCGAACAAGCAGTGGCGACATGTGTGGTTGAATATCCACAACAGAAGCAATTTGAGCTGACGTGGGTCCTTGAGAGAACTCCAGTACAATACTTCCACCTGCATCAGCCTTTGGTCTAACTGGTTCCACATTGTCCTCCAGCATTCTTTGAGCCAATTGGTAAACTAAATGGTCAATTGTGCACTGTGGACATATTCGTGCAAGGTATAAACTCACACGTTTGGCAACCGAGCAGTATGTTGCAAATGCTCCACTTATTTCAGCAGAAGCATTTGAATTCCCTTCTTCAATTCCTTTGGTGATCAAGAAATCAAGGACTGGACTAATGTTCCTGGGCTTGCTGGCGATTGTGCTCCAAAGCTTCTCAATTTCATCAGGGAACTGGTCTCCATGCCGCCATGTCACATAATAAAGACTTTTTAGTAATCTTTCATTCCAGCCTGAATCCTTGAGCTTCCAGAAGTTGAGGTTTTCAATCCATGGAGCCATGCATGTCAATACCTGATGCTGAGCGATTATGTCCACAGCATCAAGCTGCCGCTGCATGATCTCCTCACACAGAAGCTGGCTCAATTCAGGATGATCTTTGGCAAGTGTGCATGAAAGTTTATATTGAAATTGTTGGTAGGAGTCAGGGAGATTACCAACAGCAGCAGCTCGATAGCGTCCTGCACCCTCAGTGCCTTCCTCAGCCCACTCGCGGACAGAAAGTGTCTCAAGCATCTGAAGAGCATCATCACGTATGTGTTTTGAAGGGTCAACTACCTTGTAGAGTATCAGGCTCAAAAGCCTCTGGATTTCACATCTCGGAGTTTCTTCGCGCATGTAGACTTCAGCAAGCACACTGAAGTAACCATCAGCGATTGCAGCATCGGAATAGTAGCACTGATGAAATTGCAACAAATTAGCCCTTCCTAGATATTACATTTCCATTATCAGGGAAAGGAAAAAGACAGATCACGCATATATGAAGACAGTAAGGGAAATATGCAGGTCAAATACCAAGTACAATATGAAAGATGATGCTGGTGCTTCACATCTCATGTTAGTTAGATGAATAGTATGTTCAATAATATTTTGGGATCTTTCTAAGAAATTGCTCATTAGCCGAAAAATGCTAAATGCAAGCTGCAAACTGGCAGCCCACTGTTGAGCTGTGAAGCACCATTGCAGCTGAGGAGAAGAAATACCTGATCAATACAAGCAGGAAAAAGGTCCAAATTTGTCTGTAGAAGATTCTTCAGGGCCATTTTAGCAAGAGAAACACGGTGAGAGCTCCTATGCCGATCACGTCCACCATCACGTCCACCAGCAGTACGTCCTCCTTCTCCAGTATATTTTGCATAGGATGGAGTCCTCGGATCAGCAGGCGAATAGCCAAAAGGTGCCCTCGGTGCTGGCTCAATGAACAGACTGTTAATCCAAGAAATTATGCGGCCACTCATCTTTCGTGCATTATCATCAAAACAAGGCCCATACAACAAAGAAGCCATGGCATTCATGGAGGCCCACTGAATTGCCTCGACTTGCTCACTCATTTCCTTGTCAAATGAAATTTTATCGACAGAATCCTTTGAACGAATGTGCTGAGCTGACTTATAACGTTCAATTTCACGACGGTACTCACTGAAACCATCTTGACCCAACATACTTCCAGTGTCATCACACCAAGAGAGAAGAAGATCAAATAGTCTCTTTCGACTTCTTATATCAAATTTTTCTGATTTTGAGTCCACAAACTCAGGGGCTAGTGATCTTAAAACAGATGCCAATGCAAAGCGGAGAGGTTGCATTTCTTGAAAACTCTCAGTAGGTGCTGTAGCAATCTGCTTAGTTGTTTCCTCAATGAACTTTAAATAGTCATAACAGAAACGTCGTTTTCGACTCAGCATTCCAGGCCAAATATTCTCAGCAACAGTACGATATATATTTGCAATGGGAACACGGAGTTCTTCCCGACGGGCTTTCTGACTCTGCATTAATATAGATAGAAAATTTCATTAACTTGTGGATCTAAACATAAAAACCATGGAATAGAACACAAATACCCCACCTTCACCTGTAGGCACAAAAAGCTAAAACTATACACAGCCAGAAAAGACTTATCTGGGAAAAAATTTTGCACCTTAAATGTTAGGAAGAAAAACAAGTTTAAGATTATCACCCCCCCCCCCCCCCCCCAAAAAAAAAAAAAAAAAAAAAAAAAACTGAAGATTCACCAAGAAAACATGAAAGTTAGCATGTAGGTTGACAAAAAAATTAGCAAATTTATGTAGATAATATGCTTAAGACATGTAGGCCTTTTATTTGGGACATAATAAAAAAAAAATGCATAAGAAAGGGAAAATTTCCCACATGGACTGATTTTGAAAAAGATTTAACCCAATAAGACAGTTTTAAAAAAGTTTTACTCAAATAGATTCTATTTTTGAAAATAACTATCAAATCTCAAATTTTGTGATATTTTTTTGGCCAAACTAATGTTTTACTATGAACTACTCAAATTACCCTCAAAATTTATTCTTTTTAATATTGTACTGTATTATTAATATAGATGAATTTTCAAGAGTACATTATTATATATATATATATCTTGAATGCTAGTAACTAACCCTTAGGAGCAAGTTACTAAAAAATCTCAAACGTGAGATTGTCTAACTATTTTCAAGGAGTTGAATTAGGAAAAATAATATATAAGACTTTACTTTGAGGGTAATTTGGGTAGTTCATAGTATAATATTGGTTGGGCAGAAAAAGATTATAACAAAATTTGGGATTTGGCAATTCTTTTCAAAAATAGAAACCATTTGAATAAAATCTTTTAAAAAACATCTAAGTAGGAAAATCTTTTTCAAAATCATTTCATCTGGGAAATTTCCCCTTAATAAATTAGAAGCAATACTGATGGAATGGATATGCATAGCTTAGGCCTTGTATCTAGCATGGCCTCAAACATAACCGATTGGAAGGCAAGAATCCATGTAGCCGACCCCATTTAGTTGGGACAAGGCTTGTTGTTGCTGTTGTTGTTGTTGAACTAATTGAATTGATTAAAAAATTGTGCAAAGATTTCATCCGCACACTGAATGAAAGAAAATCAGACAAAATGTCCCTGGATTAGACAAGACATCAGATTATGAAAATGTACAGGTGCTGTATTCTGTGAATAAAAGAAATGGATAATGCAATGAAGCCATAAGTGAGGGGAAAAAATTGAAAAATAGAATCAGAACTTGGGGTGATGGTACTATTTTTTTAGAGACAGCAGACAACCCTAAATCACATCTTTCAGGCAAAACATAAAGCCATTTTGAGCATTCAACTCTTATTATACCTTCCACTTTGATTTTCCTTCTGCCTCCAGTGAAACTTCTTCAACAAAAGATGCAAACTCATGAAACATAATCTCACAAACTTCCAGATGAGAGTGTCCAAGAGCCATGGTTGCTGCATGCTACAACAAGAGCAGGAACAGGAAAAATTCAACCACATTTTAAGAGAAAATAAACTATTCAAGCATTCACTTTGACTCAATTCTTTCCAAGATTTTTTAGAAACATATCCTCCTAACTCTTACGATTTTCTATCCAGCTGCCATCATAGAACTGGTCAACCAATTGGTAAGAGATTTAATCCATAAAATTAAGAGAAATCCAACAAATACTGAATATGAGTGTATATGTATATACATATACATATACACATACACACACACATACACATACACATACACATACACATATATATAGAATCATAGAAGGTTCATTTTATATTTTCTTCCCATTTATATGAGCTAAATCATTGTTTTTATTTCATTTTCAGGTCCAAGGCCAGAATTGGAATTATAATGCAAAATCACCTATAGTCAATGGAGAGTTAATTGCGTGACAAGTTTTAACTTTCCTATTTCTTCTCTAACAGCCTAGATTTCTCCTACTTTCTCTAGTAATTTCCTTCTTCACTTCCCATTTTCAGATTTTATCTTCTAGTTTTAGGAAAGCAAGTTGTTAATTCTTTTCTCTTTCCTACTTTCTCCCTTCCCTATTTTCTCTCTTCCTTATTTCATCTCTTGCCTATATCTTTCTTTCCTATATTATTTTAGTTCCTTCTCTTATCAGTCCACCCAATCTCTTTTCTCTCCTTCCTTACTTGTTGGGAACCAATATAGAATTGGGTTGATTTTATTCCTTCTTTTCTATGAAAATACAAGAGAATATGAGTAGTAGTAGATTAGGAAACGTTGGGGAAAAAGGGAAAGCTTATAAAAGGAACCCTGAGGTTTTGGAGGGATATCTTGGTTTTCATATTACTCAAAATCAATCCCCTTCGCTCTCTTTCATAGCTGAAGAAGAAGAACCACGAACCAGTCCCCACCCCTATTCTGTCTTGCAGTGTATTTGGTCCGAAACTAAAGCCTATGCCAGGGTGCTGTCCACGAGCCGTAGCAGTCCCCGCAGAATTTTGTTTGCTCTTACTATTTACTTTATGAGTCTTGTTGTAATGAGCAGCTATTTTCTTTTTCTTTTCTTTGGAATGTAGATGAACCACTGCCTATTTTCATCAATTTGAATGGTTACATGCCTTCTAGTTGAAGCTTCTAATTATGTATGAGTTTGACCAATGATGCCCTATCTTTGCAAGACTATCGTCCTTCGTCGAAGCATGGCACACTTAGTTTGCTTAGTTATAGAGACTCATCAGTCAGATTATACACAATTAGAAGCATCAACTAGAAGGCATATTACCATTCAAATTGATGAAAATAGGCAATGGTTCATCTACATCCAAAAAAAAAAAAAACTAGCTACTCATTACAACAAGACTCATAAAACAAATAATAATAGCAAACGAAACTCTGCAGGGACTGCTACTGCTCGTGGACAAAACCCCATGATTCCATTCTATAAGCTCCTTGTCTCTCCCAACATTTCCTAATCTACCACTCCTCAAATTCTCTCGTATTTTCATAAAAAAAAAAAAGGAAGAAATAAAATAAAATCAACCCAATTCTATATTGGTTCCCAACAAGTAAGAAAAGAGAGAAAAGAGAAAGAGATTGGGTGGATTGATTAGAGAAGGGAATAGGGAAGGGAGAAAATAGGAAAGAGAGAACAAATTAACAACTTGCTTTCCTAAAACTAAAGGATAAAATCTGCAAATGGGAAAATAAAATAAAAAGGAAATTACTAGAGAAAGTAGGAGAAACCTAGGTTGTTAGAGAAGAAATAGGAAAGTCAAAACATGTATGCAATTCACTCTCTCTCCATCGACTCTATAGGTGATTTTGCATTAAATTCCAATTCTGCTAGACCTGAAAATTAAATAAAAACAATGATTTAGCTCATATACATGGGAAGAAAATATCAGATAAATCCTATATCTATATGATCTTATGCACCTGTCAATTACCCCCAAACTTGAGTTTTGCTAGTCCTCTTACAAAATGAAGCCAAAAAAGACAACAAAAGCAATATTGAAAAGAAAAAAAACCTCACTCACTTTCATAGGAATCACGGTTGCACTTAGCATGTGCCACAAGCCTTTAAACCTCTAGGTTACCCTAGTGGACAAGTTGTCTCATAAGTGTTTGTAGAGAATATAAACATAAAATTCTTAAGTGCTCATCTAATTATTTTGGAAAGCCGGATTTTTGTAATTTCATTTCCTAGTCAAATACAGAGAAGGGGCTATCAATAATAAAGCTAGCCATCAACCTAAGTGAAAAGGCTTGGGAAAGGAGTTCTTTCTTTCCTTCTTGCTTTTTCCCTTCTTCTCGGGGCAACAATCGCGACTATAAACAGACTCGCGACTATGGTAGGGCGGTATGCTTTGCTATCTCCCGACCCCTACTCTAATCAAAATACTAAAGGCCCTTATTGAAGATTCAAAAGGCGAGCCATGTTGTACTCGTTGGCAGTTTCTCACATACATTTCTCTAGAAAGAAAGAGCTAATCCAAGTGTAGGGCTCAACTAGCACATACTAAAAAAGTCAATTCTTACTACACGAACACAGATGGAGAAGGTCTTTACTCCACCGAGGAGCGGTAGCCGCTGCTATAGTTTTCTTGCTCATTGCAAGAGTTTGCTTGCTAGCCCTACCTTGCTCCAGCAAACGGAGTTTGCATCTTCACACCCTTGAATTCTTATTCACGAATGAGGGAAAGCCAACATAAAGATTTGATTTTGACTTCGTACAGCCATTGTTGCTGCTTGGTAAGAGTAAAAAGATAGATTCCAAGGCAAAGACACTCCATGAAAGATTGAAGGGAATATAGGTACCCCCACACTTAAGCTCTTTATACCCCCTCTTGAGTCTAGCTCCAGGCATACAATTCAATCAAGAAATCTCTTCTCTTCTCTTCAGACCACCAATTCACCCTCAAATAAAACTAATCTAGGTATCAACCAATACCAAGAACTTAGCATCTAAGCAATATCGACTTTCTTAGACATTCCACTGCTATAAACACATTAATTAAATTATTTCTTTAACGCAAACAATTCTAGTCCGTGCAATGTCCTGCCTCTTAAGCTTTCTAAACAGCCCATGTAGTGAGTGTTGGGTCAGTTGCTCTCAAGCCAGACGGCTTTATGGAACCAGGTGTAGAACATTCCTCGAATTTACTTACTTAGACCCAACTAGGCTATAGGCCAAGAACAGACTAGAGAGACCCCAACTATTTGACACGAGGCTTGATGTTGGTGACATCGATACCCGATTACTAAGGAGGTTTAAACTTCAAACTTTAGCACCAGTTTTTCACCCTTTACTTCAATCCAATTCGCATTTAAATATTCTAAAATCAGTCTCAACTTGTCACCAAGGTAGCTAAACGGTCAAACCATTCGGGCTACCTGGAGTTCTTATTTTTTTATATAACCTAAGTCTCAAAATGTAAAACCCATTACTATTCCCTCAAGAGGGTGCTCATCACATTAGATGGGATTTCTAAAACCCTTAAACTCTCATTTCGTATCCAAGTAAGGAATAAAAACATATATCTTACCAAAGCTAGAAAAAAAAATTAGACACTTTTTTATTTTGTGACAATGCTCTACCAACTATTAACAAGTCTCAGTTGAGTTGACACCCCCAACACTTAAATTATGTAGTGACCTCAATGCATGTACGAAGAAAAAACACAATATAAATAAATAGAGGAAAGAGTGTACCCGATGTCTAAAATTGGGTAACAATTAATGTGAAAACTTTAACTATGAATGGGTGAGGGTCGCTGGGATTTCGAATCCCCACCATGGAAAAAATTTCGGATATTTGCAAAATTTGAAAACGGAACAAAATTTCCAAATTTCCCTAAAGTCAAATGTTTTGGCTGAAATGTACCGAAATTTCGGTAACGATATTTTCGGGTGAAACGTTATTTTGGCAAGTTATAAAATCATAGGTTTTGTGCGAAAGGTCCAGAATTTCAACCTTTTGCAAGTTTCGCCTCTATCACCAATGGAGATTTCGACTAGTTTCGAATTTTTTTTCTTCTTACTTTCATCCCTCATTTCACCTAATTTCTGGAACTCCATTTCATTCAAACACTAGATTTGGTCCTCAATTGGTGAATTTTCTCAAATCTTGCAAGGTGAGTAACCAACTTCCCCATTTTTTTATTTTTGCTTTGTTTATACCTTTAATCTTCTCGGGTTGCTTCCAAATTTAAGTATATTTACTCTAGAGTGTTGATCTATGAATTTGTAGTGTCAAAATTTATTTTTGGTTCTTCGTAGTATTTTTATTTTTTATTTTTCTGTTATTAAATTTTTTTTTGTAAATTAGTATATTGCTAAAAACGTATATCTATCATAGATGTATGAGCTTTAAATTAATGTATGTGAGACACCATTTTGCTGTGATGGTGTTGAATCAAATTTTTGTTTAATTATCTATTTTTATTATTTGAAAGATATTTAAATTATTTAAAAAAATATAAATTAATTCCTGTTTTAAATTGAAAAATAGGAGAGTATTAGTGGAAGCATGTATGTAATTTTTGGAGCATGTTGTAGAACTTTTTAAGATACCTAGTGTGTATTTATTTTATTTAAAATTATTTAGATATTAAAAAATACTAATTAATTTTTGTTTTATAATTAAAAATAGAAGATTATTATAAGAAGCATGTATGTAATTTTTCGAGTACATTGTAGAGCTTTTAAGATACTTAGTTTATATTTCTTGTATCAGGCACTCTCTTTTAAAGATGTCAGACATAGATTGGTAACATGGGAGGCCACTGACAACTGATAGGAAGAAAAGTGAGTGTAATTACCGCAAGAAACAAATAGGAGGAGGTGGGGCCACTAAACTGAAGGTTCATATAGCTGGGAGAGATAAAAATGTCACAGGATGCGCCAAGGTCCCCTCAGATGTGAAGAAGGCAATGGCCTCATACTTGGCGAGGGGAAAGCAAAAAAGAAAAGAGAAGAGATTATATAGGGAGGAGTTCGAGGATGCATGCCTAAATGATCTTCTAGAGTCAGGAGCCAGGCTAATATGGATGTGACCTTGACCCAAAGTCCACATAGATGAGGAGAGTAACGATGATGAGTAGGGAGCAAGCCAGGATCGATGACATGAGGAGGTAATAGAGGGCTATGGGTTGTGGGTCCTCTAGAGAGCCAGCAGATATGGAGGCACACGTAGCTCCCAAGTCCCTATGAAGAGGAGTTAGAGTGTGAGGAAAGAGATTCCTATCCCACAGGCCCTAACAAGGGGTCAAGCTTTATCAGTACATCCTACAGATCCGGATCTTGAGATTCTTCATAATGATTTGGCCCTATTTGGGAGGCCTAAGCAAAAGCAAAGAAAGTTGAAGCACTTATGGGAGAGTGTAAAGGAGAAAGTAAGGCTGGCTTTCTCCAGGTGGGCTATATATCATAGTATTCCAGCACATACAGCTCAAGGGCCCTACTATAAGGATATGATTGATGAGATAGCTAGGGTTGGGAGTGGTGCATAGGGACCCACCCCACATAAGATATATAATGTCTATTTGTCTATGCATAAAGAGGACTTGAATGAGTACATTAATGGATTGAAGCCCATATGGGCTTATCATGGAATAACTATGATGGCTGATGATGGATTGTCTAGTGATGGTTGGACTGGTCCCACTAGACAGTCCATCATCAATTTCATGTTGAATTGTGATGAGAGGACAGTGATCCTCAAGTCAATAAATGCATCCAGTGAGAAGGATACAAAATACATCTACCAATTATTGAAGCAAGTGGAGGAGGAGGTTGGAGTGGAGAAAGTGATCCAAATTGTGACTAATAATGGCTTTAACTACAAGAAAGCTAGGTTGAAGATGATGTAGAACCCTAGGTATCAAAACATGCTTCTACTTCCAGTACTAATTTTCATTTATGAATTCATATTACATTATTACACTACATATACTAATATACATTTTATGACTTTATATTGATGTCTTGATGGACAAATATAGGCTCTTTTGGACTCCATGTGATGCTCATTGCATTGACCTAATGCTAAAGGACATAGGGAAGGTCAAGTTTGTGAAGAAGACCGTGGAGCAAGCCCGACAAGTTAGCACCTTCATTTATAATCACACCTATGCACTAAAGATGATGAGGTACAAGTGTCAAGGTGACTTAGTGAGGCAAGGCATAACTAGATTTGCTACCAATCGGATAGCATTGCAAAGCTTTGAGAGTAAGACTGGCCTTAAAAGCATGTTTGCATAAGAGCAGTGGTTTAGCTAGGAGAGTTCATCATTCATAGGAGGAAGGAGAGCACAATTGACCATACTCGATGATAGTTTCTGAAATAATGTGAGGATAACGATGAAGATGCTTGAGCCTATGGTGCCTGTGTTGAGGATAGTAGATTAGCAGAGAAGACCTAATCTACCACAAATATGGGCTACAGTAGATATGATGAAGCAGCAAGTTGCTCAGGTCTACCCACACGGCAACAAGAAAATCCAGGACATCATCCAAGTTAGATGGGAATCTAAGTTGCAGCATCCACTGCATAAGGCTGTTGAGTTGTCAAGTTTAGTAATCAATTTAATTTTCATTATATTATCAATTTATCACATTATTAAGTATTGACTATTCCCTCTTATTTTTGTTTTTTCTTAAACAACATACTATTTAAATCCTAAATACCATTACAAAGACATGCTTGGGATGAGGCAAGAATTAATAGATGCCGTCCAAACAGTAGTGGAGAGGTTGGAACCGGATCCATTTAAACAAGCAGTCATCCTTATGGAGGTGAGATTTTGATTTGCTATTCACAATTTATAGTTTTATACTAAGTTATTAAGTAATTTAAGTATTAACCTAATTTTTTTTTTCCTTTATATATTAAATGAAGGCATTTGGGGATGCCACTGGGAGTTTCGATTGTTCCATGGCCATATCGGGAAGGGAATCGGCCCTTGGGGGTAAGTTAATGCATTATATATTTAAGAGCAAATTGCACTGACACCCCAAAATAGAGACCTTAAAGCATTGACACCCCATTTTATGTTTGAAAAACACATAGGTCCTATTTTGTTAGAATGGTTAGTTATATTATTGTAAAGACTATTATACCCTTCTCTGTCAGATTTTCTCCAAGAAATCTTATTCTCATTTAAAAAAATAAAAATAAAAAATTCACGGGCGTATAAAATGGCCAAAATACCCTTACTTATATTTAAAGCATTTAAAATATTCACTCAACCCTAGGTAGGTGAAGGGATTCTACTAAAGAAGCTGCATTTCTTTTAACGCCTACGAATCAATCCCATCTTGGTTTTGATTGATTTTGTTTTGTTCCTGACTAAAGAAAATGTTTCGATCGATCAGGATTACATTTTAGGTTTCTTTTGTTTGTCATCTGGTTAGGGTTTTTAGCGATATAGGTTCGATGGTAGAGAAAGCAGAGGTGAGGGAACGATTGCAATGATGAAGGGCGTAAATGATGAACCAGGGTTTGAGATGAGGAGAGATGCAGTGGGAGGTGGAGACAAGAGAAGCTGCCAACAGATCCAGCAGTGTCAAGCGTGTGAGAAAACCATGGCCTCCAACACATCTCCAATTGGAGATGATGACGATGCTAATTCTTTTTCTTCTTGTTCTTGTGCCGTTGCAACTGCTTCTTTACCTTCTTTTCTTTCCATGTGATTATGGCCTACACTAGACCTAACACCAACAAGCAGAGAGGGGCAGAGGTAGAAGATGGGTGAAGGGATTCTCTCTTCACCCACTTAAGGGTTGGATGAATATTCTAATGTTTAAACTACAAGTAAGGATATTTTGGTCATTTTACACCGTTTATTTGGATTTTTTATTTTTTTTCCTCATATTTTAATAAGGGTATTTTTGAAATTAAAGAAAAATAAACAATGGGTTAGCAGTTTTACAAACAGAATGGACTAGTATGTTTAATGAATTGGGGTGTCAGTGTTTTTTAAACGTAAAGTGGGGGGTGTCAGTGCAATTTACTCTATATTTAATTACTTATATTCTATCTTTCAGTTAGTTATTTAAGTATTGATTAGAGTCTATATTTGTTGCAGTTAAATGGTGGTTGCAATTTGGCCGTGACTCCCCCCATTTGAGTAGGATTGCATGCAAAGTGCTCTCCCAGACATATTCTGCCATTGCTTGTGAGTGAAATTGGAGCACCTTAGCCTCATCCACTCAAAGAGGAGCAACCAATTGGTTGTGAAGTGTCTAGAGGATCTTGTCTGCCTACACTATAATATGAGACTGAGGGAGGATCATATTAGACAAGGAATGGACAGAAAGAGTCGCAATATCAAGTTGGCCGACATATTTGAGATGGACGATGATGACAACCCAATAGTTGACTAGATCAGGGACAATGGAGAGCCTTTGCTGGATGAGGATGGAGGTTGTCCCAATATACATATTGTAGAGGAGATGGGGGCTAATGTGGCGGACTTCATGGCCTAGGAGGGGAGTGCACATGCAAAGCTCGCACGTCCCTTCATGCCACACCCTAGTGCATCCACAGAGTGAGGATTTGATTGTCTGGTCCGACATCGAGGATGATGCATCTTAGGCATCCCCCGAAGACTACAATGATGATGATGAAGTCGATGATGATGTAGGGTATAAGGACAATGTTGGGCCTTATGATCAAGATTCAGCTGATCCATAGGACAAACGACCAGTACCAACGCTAGCACTATGTGAGAGTCAAAGAGGGGGAGGACGACCACCAAGATTCACATGTGACAGTCAGTTCACCCATACGACACATGATTAAGACTATGGTGGAGCTGCATCTCGAGGCAAAAATGTTTCGTTGCCATATTCGAGGAAGGGGAAGGGGAGACAACACGAATATGGCACGGAAGACACGACATCATATGGGTCTTATCATCCGACTAATGCAGAGAGCTTGGTTCTATAAGATCAATGAGCATAGATGATTCTAGAGAGTTCACCTCTAGAGGATCCAGATGGCATAGGCCCGCAGAGTCCTTATATGGTACTATTGTGGAGAGTGTTGGTTCTATTGGGTCGACTATGGAGCTTATGGTTGTGGACCTTATGGTGTGACCAGTGTCCCTCTTGGCTATCAGAGTCAAAGTCAACCACCAGCGGAGCCCTATGGTCAAGGTCATGGAGTTTATAGTGTCCCTACACTGTCACATATTGGAGTGTGCCACTGGAACCTTACTATGGTTATGGAGCTTGTAATGTCCTGCCCTTGCCACGACCAAAGTGGTTCCTCGTTTATTGAGCAGATCTTCCACTATATACCACAACCACCACCAACCCTTCTATTAGCTCATTATCTTGATATTTCCAACTTCCCACCATCAAGATATCTTAGCTATATGGATAAGGCACATACAGAGCTGCAGTTGTCGACTATGTCAACAATTATACGGACCAAACATCATGGGATATGTATTGTCATTTGTATGGGGTGTAGAGGGAAGAGGGAGACATGGAATACAGTAGACTTGTAATTGGTAATATTCTCGATTCTCATATATATGATATACTTGAATATTGCCTTTTTAATGGTTTTTTTTGGTAAACTAGTAGTTCCATTGTGTTTGTTATGCTTGAAATAGGTAGTATGCAAGAATCCAGATCATTTTGAGTCCATATGAGGCTCGAAATTAAAGTTCAAAATTTCAGTAAAAAATCACATGTTTTAACCGAAACTTGAAAATTTCGTCCTTTTCTTAGGTCTAAATTCAAGTTTTGACCGAATTTTTTTCCTTCATCTGCCCTACCTTTCACTAATTGATTTTAGTTCTACACCTCAAAATAAAATATTGTCTTTCCTAGATATGCCTTGTCTTCGCAAGACTATCGTCCTTTGCCGAAGCAAGGATTTATTATATATCATACTACTATAAAAAAGTAAAACCTCAATTTAGTTATGGCATGTTTTTTCATTGGACCAAAATACCCTTCCCTCAAAACATGTCCTCCTGTAAATGAACCCATCCTTTCAAAACAATGTTAACATAAAGAGTGATGAATGACCTACAATTCCATGAGAGACATAACTCTTACGCATCCCGTTGAGCTCTTTCATCTACCGACAAGGTCCATCTACTCATCTAGCACATTAAACTATGAGAATTGGAGAGTGATCCCGTTGTTCTAACTTACCCAAACACAAGGGACGTCCATATCGTTGTCCCGCTGTCTGTTCGTTTTATTTGCATCTATCTGAATAGATAACAACTGCTCAAGTCTCCGCTTGGAAACTCACAACTCTCAGAGAAAAGGTGGCAACAATATGTGTTCTCCGACTAACTCAATTACTATTTCTATTAATTTATCAATTTTAGCGATGAGGCCACAATTTTCTTCTTCCTTCACAACCGCCGCATCCTCCAACTTCTTTGTTCATTTCTTTTAGTTATACCTTTTGTTCATCTGAAGGAGAATTTACGTTAGTTGAACCATTCATCTCTTAGCTGTCGTTATATTAGGTTTCGTGGATCTTGGTAGCCATAACCAACATTGTTGTGGAGAATATATAACTCGAGAAGACCCCCTCGAGAGTAAACACACCCATGGTGGGAGATCTCGCTGGCGAGATCTCGCTAGATATCTCGCCTTTTGTGAGAGGCGAGATGAAATCTCTGGTGTGATCTCGCCCATCTTGCGAGATCTCGCCAATATCTCGCTAACGGGACAAAAATGAATGCTTTAGGGGCTTATTAAAGCCCCTGTCTCGCTCGAGAGAGGCATATCTCACCTCTCTTGAGCCTCTCTCTCTCCTCTATCTCGCTGGAAGCCCAAATTTGGCCGGAAAACTTGATTTTTGGCCGGAATTTGTTTGGGATTCAACATAGCAACATCATCAACAACAACAAACTCAAGCATATTTGTAGTGATTCAAGCCTATTTCAAGGGATCTTCAAGAAATGTAAGATTTTCCCCCAAATTTGATTTTTTTCAAATACAAGGTTCTACAATGATTGTATGAGTGTGATATAAATATATGTTGATGATAAAGCTTTGATCTACACTTTCATGGAAAAAAAATTTAATTTTCTGTTATTAAATTTTTTTTTGAATTTTCGTATTTAAAAAATATATTATTTAAAAATTAAAATTAAAGATTATAAATAAATACTTATGATATGAATGCGATTATTATTTATGTTAAACTACATTTAGAGGGCTACAATCTCATGTATTAATATTTTGATTATCATGCTTCCTGTATTTATTTTTATTTTTTATTTAAATAATTAAATAAAATAATTATGAAAAATAATATTTTATTAAATTTTTTTTTAAATGATGCTTATATTATGTAGTTTATTTTAAAAATACAAACATGTCTTATTGAGCATTGTATATATGTTATCTTAGAACAAAGTGTGTGTTTTGTTGTTTTATAAATTATTTTTACATAAAATAATTATAAAAAATAATATGTTATTAAAAATTTATCTGTTTTTTTATTTTTATTTTTAAATGATGCTCATATTATGTAGTTTATTTTAAAAATACTAACATGTTTGTTTGAGCAGTGTATATATGTTATTTTAGAACAAAGTGTGTGTTTTGTTGTTTTATAAATTGTTTTTACATGGTTTTATGTATCTAAAAATTATTCTAATGATTATTTGGGAATATTCATGATTCATGTATGTATTTTAGACTTTCAATGCTGTACATTTGAATCTTAAATGGCAACTAGTGGGAGTGGCGGCACTGGTAGTGGGACTCAGGACATTGCTTGGCAACATGGGGATCCATTGACTGCTGACAAGAAGAAATCCCGATGCAGTATTGCCTTAAGATTTTGAATTCTGGTGGTTCAACCAGATTAAAGCAACATTTGGTTGGTGGTTATAAAGATGTTGCCAAGTGTCCCAGAGTTCCTTATGAAGTGCAAAAAGCAATTGCAGCAACTTTAAGGATACAGTGCTATCTAGACCTTCTCTTGATGTTGATGGGGAGTCAAGCGACGATGAAGAGAGGAGGAGGATTATGGGTGTTGAGTCACGAGCCGAATGGAGGCAGATGAAGGCTGCAATGGAAGCTAGCAGACAATCCTTACATACTGAGAGTGTGAGGCAATATGAACAAACAAGGGGAGCAGGTGGTTCGGGGTCAGGGGCATCCATGCCACCGAGACATAGTTTTCAGGGAACTGAGATTGAGAGGACCGAAAGGAGGAGGAGGAAGACTAGATATTATGATTCCACATTTGACCAAGACCCCTCCCTTTTCAACCAACAAGACATCTATCAAAGAAGCATTCCCTATATGTTTGCTGGAGGTAGAGAAGGCAGTAGGGAGGAGGAAGCTAGGTTATCAATCAACAAATTCATGCTCTATAACAACATTGCAGCCAATGTAGCCAAAACACCATACTATCAGGGGATGATCAATGCAATTGCTAGGGTATGTGTAGCGGTTTAAGGCCCAATAGCTTGGGAAGTAATGAATAAATATTTACCCAAGGTAAAGCAGAAGGTGGATGAATACATTGGTTCATTAAAAGAAAAATGGAGTACATATGGTGTTACTGTAATGGCTGATGGATGGACTGGTCCTACTAGACAGTCCATCATTAATTTCATGGTGAGCTGCAATGGAAAGACATCCTTCCTTAAGTCAGTGGATGCCTCAGATAAGATCAAAGATGCTAACTACCTTTACAAGCTTCTTAGGGAGGTGGTCCTCGAGGTAGGGCCAAAGAATGTTGTCCAAATAGTCACAGATAGTGGTGCTAACTTCAAAAAATCTGGTGAAATGTTGATGAGGAAGAAGAGCAGCAGTATCCACCTCTTTTGGACACCATGTGCTGCTCATTCGATTGATCTTATGTTGAAGGACTTGGGGAAAAGAAAGTCAATCAATATTGTGGTTGAGAGGGCTAGAAGGGTAAGTAATTTTATTTATAACCATGGTTATGTGCTGAAGATGATGAGGAACCACAGTAAGGGTGATCTAGTCAGACCTGGATTGACTAGATTCGCCACCAACTATGTAGCTCTGAAAAGCTTCCAGAAGAAAGTGGTGGGTCTTCGGCACATGTTTGCAAGTGAGGAGTGGTTTGGTTGGCCTGGATCTAGCCATCCTGATGCAGTTTTAACCCAACAAACCATTGCTGGTGATTCCTTTTGGAGGCAGCTGAGTAGGACATTGGGCATTATAGAGGCTATTGTGTTTGTTTTAAGGATGGTGGATTCAGAGAAGAAGCCCACAATGCCCCACATATATGCTGCCCTCTAGCAAATGAAAGAAGTGGTTAGAGCTGCTGCCCCTAGCACCTTCAAATCCTACGAGAGGATCATCGATAATAGATGGGAGACGCACTTGATGCATCCTTTGCACTTGGTTGGTGAGTCACTTTTAAGTCTTTAAGTTTTTGTTGTATACTTTAATTTACATTCTTTATTTGTTATAACTTATAATTTATAAACAAGTAAACAACCAAATCACTAAGTCACTAACCAAATTTTTTATTTGCACAATGCAAGCTTACTACCTCAACCCAAAGTACCATTACAAGAATGATCTTGGGCTTGATGTAAAGTTGATGACTGCGGTGCAAGAGGTAGTGGAGAAGCTTGTGTCAAATCCCGTCATGCAAGGGACAATTAATGGAGAGGTGAGAACTTATTGAATTGTTTCTTCAACTTCTTGCATTAGTGCATTAAGCATATATATAATATAATAATTGAAGAATTGGTGTACAGATCAGGGAGTTCGGGATGCCTCTGGGAGTTTTGGAAAGCCTTCTGCAGTTGCAACTAGGAAAAAAAACTGATCCTGGTAAATAGTTCACTACTCTATAAGTCATTAAGTCTATAAGTCTATAGACTATAACTCTATAAATGATAACTGATAAGTTATATAAATATAAAAATTTACTTGCCTAATGCATTCTTATTTTTGGTTATGCAGCTGACTGGTGGTTTTTATATGGAACTAGTGCGCCAAATCTCAGGGATATAGCAATTAAAGTACCCTCACAGACTTGCTCATCCTCTGGTTGCGAGAGGTATTGGAGCACCTTCTCGCTCATCCATAGTAAGGTACGGAACAGATTGGGGAGTAAGAGGCTCGAGGACTTAGTGTATGTGCATTACAACATGAGATTGAGAGTAGGGCACATACAAGATGATATAGATGACGACAGTCGTGAACCGATTGAGTTGACTGATATATTCCATGAGCCCTCCGCAGAAGATGAGGAAGATGATGTCATATATCAGTGGGTTAGGGATCAAGGTGGCCCAGTGTTGGATGGGCCAGAAGGGCAGCCTAATCCTACCATTGCTGTTGCAATGGGCCCAGATGCTGTGGATGAGCACCTATCTTCTGATGAGGGTCAGGTTGCTTTAGTGGCATCAGAAGGATCAGCTGTACCATTTGTGGAGCCACCTAGTCGACTTGAAACAACTGAGGTGACAACTAGTAGTGGGGATTCAGATGATGCCGATGATACCAGACGGCCAAGTGGCCCAAGTAAGCCATCGAGTTTGAGTCATGGAGGCAGTCAGGCTGGTCGTGTTTCTGGTGGAAGTCAGCGTCAACAAAGGGAGTCACCTGACTCACCTCCACCAGGTCCGAGTCATTCGACACATGTGAGCCACAGTTCCCCTATCTCTTGGACTTATAGTTGGAGTAGGAAGAGCAGATTAAACCAGGGGCAGGGGCAACCGAATGATGATGCGAGCATGCATGATCTTGAATTGAACATGGGAAGCATGAGCCTAGATCAGAGTGATTCACAACAGCAGAGCCTGTCATCGGGGTACCAATACAGGGATCACAGCACCGGGTCAGATTACAATGGGTATTCTTCTTATGGAGGTCATACTATTCCTCAAGACCCTTCACCTGGAGAGTACACATATGGGAGTGAAGGTGGGTTGTTAAATGAGTGGTTTAGAATCCCGTACCCAAATACTCAATAACTATATGAACAACAACAACAATAGCTCTTTCACCCACCCACGATTGACGGTTATCCCAGAGTGCTATTCCTCTAGTATTCTGACATGCAGACATATACTAATCATATGAACTGATATGCGACATACTTCAGTGATCAATTGACTTGGGAGTAATAAGTGGCCACCGTTCAGAATCAATTGATGCGTAATGTTGAGTGATACTCTTAGTCTTGTAAGTTGTAAGTTGTAAGTTGTAATCTTCTTAATTCTTATGGTTGAAAATTTTGAAGACATTTAACAATTTATTACTTTGAATCTTTGATAGTTTGAAGTTTGAACTTTGATCTACAAAATAGTAGCAAAGGGAAGTGCAACAACAAATGTTGGAACTCCAAGGAGTTGTTCGAGGTTTAGTTCATCAAGTAGGGGTACCATCAGAACCCTCTCGAAATACACAAGAAGGACGGAGGCGTGAAGCTGCTCGACGTACTCGAGGTAGGCAACGCCCAGTGAACGATGTTCGAGAGAGGCGAAACCCAAGGGGACCCGAGCAAACAATTAAATGTGTTGGAACTAGATCTCAAGGAATCCATATTGAAGAACCGCCTCCCCAAGGAAATCAAACTCGGGGAAGTGTGTTCAATCGTTTGGCCGAGCTCAGGCAGACTCAGGATTTACCAAGAAGAGGACGTCGAGATGAAAGAGTTTGTGAACAAAAGGGCGAAAGCCAAGGAAGAAGGGAGATAAGGTCTGATAACCCGAGAGGATCAGTCAGCCAAACAAGATCTTCTCATGGGCCTACTTCCCAATATTAAGATCTTGGAAGTGTTCGGTCTCCACAAGGGCGTTAAGAGGCGCATGGTCTCGGGAGAAGATTAGAAGACTTTGAGAGAAAGCTTGATGATCGGGACCTAGATGACGACTATGATGTGGTTGATAGAGAGCCCTTCTCTGAGGAAGTCATGAGGGCACCTCTTCCACCCAACTTCATCATGCCAACATTCACTCTTTGTGAAGGTAAGTCTAATCCTCGTGAACATATTAGCTATTTCAAGTCTGTCATGGTTGTGATTGGCCGAGAGGATGAGTTACTATGTCGAACCTTCCCGGCTTCTCTCAAGGGCCCAACAATAAAGTGGTTTTCTAGCCTAAGGCCAAGATCTATCCGAAACTTTGGAGAACTTGGGAGAAAGTTCATTGCTCGGTTCCGAAGTTGTATTGGGAGTAAGAAGACGGCGGATAGCCTCTTCGCCATTAGACAAAAGCCGAATGAGTCTGTTCGAGAATATCTCTTAAGATTTGATAAAGTCGCTATTGAAGTGGAAGAGTTGGATGATACGGTGGCATACAATGCATTATGGAGTGGGATAACCCAATGACGCTTGCTAGAGGTGTTACTTCAAGACAAGCCCAAGACATATGGAGCCCTTCTCAAGAAATGCCAAAAGCAAGCGACAGTTGCAGAGGTTATTGAGGCCCGTGAAGAGTCCACAAAGGGAGTGAAGGAGAAGAAGAATTATGGAGAGCGAGCTCAGAGCTCAAAAACTCGTGGGAAGGATAACAAAAAAGGACGTTGGAAAGATAGACTTGCCAACGAGGACTTTACACCTCTCAATACTAAGAGGTCAGAAATCCTACTGCAAATTCGAGATAAAGACCTCTTGAAATGGCCGAGCAAGCTTCGTGCCCGACCAGAAGAGAGGAATATGACTAAGTATTGTCGTTTTCACAAGGACTATGGCCACCACATGGATGAGTGTAGAAATATCAAGATTGAGATTTAGAAACTCATCCAAGCAGGTCATCTTGAAAAATACCTTCAAAGGAAACGACAAGATCGAGAGAAGTCACCGCCAAGAGCTAGCAAAAGACTCCGATCCAAGAGTCCAGAACATGTGGAGAAGCATCCCAAGAAGAAGCCGATACACCGAGAGGACTCTCCTATCTATATTGTATTGGGAAATCCAACAGAGGAGTCCACCAAGAAGGCTAAACAAAAAGCGCGGTTCGTGGAATTGATGCAGTTGCCGAGAAAACAAAGAAATGACTTATTTCCAGATCCAATAACCTTCACAAGATGAAGATCTCCGGGCATAACTACACATGATGATGTTATAGTCATCAAAGTGAAATTGGCGAATCGTGAAGTTCACCGAGTCCTTGTAGACACGGGATCTTCAACCGACTTATTGTCTTACGAAGCATTAAAGAAGTTAAAACTTGAAGATGAGATGATGACTCCATGTGGGACTCATCTATATGGATTCGCCGGATCCTCAGCCATATCTGAAGGTACTATCCAGTTAGATTTAAGAATCGGGAAATCCCCTCGGGATGCCGTTATCCAGTCGACCTTCATGGTGGTTCGGGATCTCTCGACGTACGTCTTACTTGTGAGACCAACTCTTAGCGCCTTGGGGGCTGTGGTATCTCCAAGGCATATGGAGTTGAAGTTTCCAACAACAACAGGGGTCGGGGAGTGCTCTTTTGATCAGTGACTCTCAAAACAATGCTATGTTAACTATCTCAAGAAAAAGAAAAGGTCCGAGAGGTTGGGCAATACGATGAGTATATAAGTTCGAGATGAAGAGGCCATGCAAAGAGCCGAACCAGTCGAGAAGCTTGAGCGAATACAACTTTATTCGGATTTCCCCGAGAAAGGAACCATGATTGGTTCGGAGCAGCCTACAGACTTCAAGAAGAAGTTGATCAAGTTTCTTTTGAACAATCTTGATGTATTCGCATGGTCTGCCGAAGACATGCCCAGAATTGATCGAAGAATAACAGAACATAGTTTGTGGATTAGAGAAGATGCAATCCCAATCATCCAAAGAAGGTGAAATTTTTCGATCGAGAAATATGCGGTCATCAGGACAGAAGTGGAGAAGCTCGAGCAATCGGGTTTCATCAAGCCGATAGAAGGCCCAACTTGGTTGGCAAACGTAGTAATGGTGAAAAAGGCCAACAGGAAATGGAGAATGTGTATGGATTACACAGACTTGAATAAAGCATGCCCAAAGGATTGCTATCCACTTCCCCGGATCGACTTGTTGATCGACGCCACAACGGGACATGAAGTATTGAGCTTCATGGACGCTTACTTGAGATACAATCAGATTATGATGAATCCCAAAGACGAGAAGCACACAGCTTTCATGACGGATCGAGAAAGCTACTTCTACAAAGTAATGCCCTTCGGGTTGAAGAATGCCGGGGCAACCTATCAAAGAACGGTAAATAAGGTCTTCAAAGACCAGATTGGAAGGAATATGGAAGTATACGTTGATGGCATGCTCATTAAGAGTATAGTTCGAAGAAGTCATTTGGAAGATTTTGAAGAAGTCTTTGATACGTTGAGAACATATCAGATGAGATTGAATCCGGAGAAATGTGCATTTGGTGTCTCCTCTGGGAAATTCCTTGGATTCATGGTATCTCAAAGGGGAATTAAGGCAAAGCTTTGATCGAGATGGAATCACCAAAAACGGTTCGCGATATTCAATGTCTAACCGGAAGAGTAGCTGCTTTGAATAGATTCATTTCAAGATCAGGTGAAAAATGTTTGCCCTTCTTCAAGGCTCTCAAGGAACTCGGGAGGCTAAGGACACCACATGGACAGACGAGTGTCAGCAGGCGTTCGATCAGTTGAAGGAGAAGCACGGGTCACCGCCCCTCTTAGCCCAACCTTCACCTGGAGAACAACTATTCACGTACTTAGCCATTTCTTCAGCAGATGTAATTTCTATACTACTAAGGGAAGAATGTACTTCACGAAACCCCATTTATTTTATAAGTCATGTTATTGTGGATGCTGAAACACAATATCTGGATGTGGATAAACAAACCTTAGCTCTTGTAACCGCATCTCGCAAACTCAGGCCATATTTCCAAGCACATCCGATCTTAGTCTTGATTAACTTCCCGCAAAAAAAGATCCTACAGAAACCAGACTTAGCGGGGAGGATGGTAACATGGGCTATCGAGTTAAGTGAGTACCAAATTGAGTTCAAGACTCGTCTAGCTATCAAAGGGCAAGTATTAGCTGATTTCGTCCTCGAAAGTAACATATCCACTTCGGGAGAAGAAGACCAACTTGGTCACGAAATATGGATCTTGTATGTGGACGGCTCGAGCAACTCTTCGGGGAGTGGAGCAGAGCTAATGTTAATTAGCCCGGAAGGGTTCACCATCGATTACGCTCTTAGATTTAACTTCAGATCTTCCAACAATGAGGCTGAGTACGAAGCCCTTCTAGCAGGTCTAAGACTTGCCCAAGCCTTACGAGTTCGTGAATTGGAAGTCCGAAGTGACTCTCAATTGATCGTGAATCAAGTTCGTGGTGTGTACGAGGCGAAAGAAACAAGAATGGCTAATTACTTAGCCAAAATTGATGAATGTCGCCATTATTTCGATCAAGTTGAAATGAAGCAAATCCCAAGAAGGGAAAATGAAGTGGCAGATGAGTTATCCAAACTAGCCTTATCCAAATATTCAACCTTAGGCTCAGCAGTCTATATTAAGCAATTGGAGATTCCTAGTATTCAAGAGGTCGAGACAATGGATATTGAAGAAGAGCCTAGTTGGATGGATTCAATTATGGCATAATTAAAGAATGACATTCTTCCAGAAAACATTAAAGAAGTTGAGGCAATTAAGAATCAAGCAACGAAGTTCACCATGCAAGAAGAGTAACTCTATAAAAGTCAGTCACACAACCTCTTTTAAGATGTGTGGCCCTTCTCGAGCTCAATACGCATTAGCCGAAGTACATGAAGGGATTTGCGGAGCACATATGGGGGGTCGAGCATTAGCCCATAAAATAATACGTCAAGGGCTTTATTGGCCGACCATTCAAAAAGATGCGGTGGACTATGTCAAAAAATGCAAGCAATGTCAACTTCATGCATCTATTCCGAGAACTCCGGCTGTCCCACTTACATCTGTCTCCAGTCCAATTCCTTTTGCCATGTGGGGGATGGATATTGTAGGAAAGCTTCCAATGGCCACCAATAATAGGGAATATTTGGTTGTTGCAATCGATTGTCACTAAGTGGGTGGAAGCCGAGCCCCTCTCGAGAAGCAAATGCAAAAGTTCTTTGAAGGGAGGATCATCAACAAATTTGGAATTCCAAAGGTTCTTGTGACCGATAACGGCAAGCAATTTGTCGGAGCAGATTTCAAACGTTTTTGTGAAAGATACTATATTGAGCATAGAACCTCATCAGTGGCATATCCGCAAAGCAACGGCCAGGTTGAAATAACCAACAGAACACTTTTGGATGGGATAAAGAAACGTTTGGAATCAAGTCGATCCAGGTGGGTAGAAGAACTATCTAGCGTCCTTTGGTCATATCGAACCACAGCCCGAACTCCTACAAGAGAGACTCCATATAGATAGTTCTTCTACCCACCTGGCTCGACTTGATTCTAGACGTTTCTTTATCCCATCCAAAAGCGTTCGGTTGGTTATTTCAACCTGGCCGTTGCTTTGCGGATATGCCACAGATGAGGTTCTATGCTCAATATAGTATCTTTCACAAAAACGTTTGAAACCTGCTCCGAAAAATTGCTTTCCGTTATCGGTTAAAAACTTTTGCATTTGCTTCTCGGTAATGGTCGAGAGGGGCTCGACTTCCACCCACTTAGTGAAATAATCGATTGCAACAACCAAATATTCCCTATTATTGGTGGCCATTGGAAGCTTTCCTACAATATCCATCCCCCACATGGCGAAAGGAATTGGACTGGAGACAGATGTAAGTGGGACAGCTGGAGTTCTCGGAATAGATGCATGAAGTTGACATTGCTTGCATTTTTTGACATAGTCCACCGCGTCTTTTTGAATGGTCGGCCAATAAAGCCCTTGACGTATTATTTTATGGGCTAATGCTTGACCCCCATATGTGCTCCCGCAGATCCCTTCATGTACTTCGGCTAATGCGTATTGAGCTCAAGAAGGGCCACACATCTTAAAGAGGTTGTGTGACTGACCTTTTATAGAGTTGCTCTTCTTGTATGGTGAACTTCGTTGCTTGATTTTTAATTGCCTCAGCTCCTTTAATGTCTTCTGGAAGAATGTCATTCTTTAATTATGCCATAATTGAATCCATCCAACTAGGCTCTTCTTCAATATCCATTGCCTTAACCTCTTGAATACTAGGAATCTCCAATTGCTCAATATAGACAGCTGAGCCTAAGGTTGAATATTTGGATAAGGCTAGTTTGGATAACTCATCTGCCACTTCATTTTCCCTTCTTGGGATTTGCTCATTTTAAGTTGATCGAAATAACGTCGACATTCATCAATTTTGGCTAAGTACTTAGCCATTCTTGTTTCTTACGTCTCGTACACACCACGAACTTGATTCACGATCAATTGAGAGTCACTTCGGACTTCCAATTCACGAACGGTTAAGGCTTGGGCAAGTCTTAGACTTGCTAGAAGGGCTTCATACTCAGCCTCATTGTTGGAAGCTCTAAAGTTAAATCTGAGAGCGTAATGGATTGTGAACCCTTCCGGGCTAATTAACATTAGCCCTACTCCACTCCCCGAAGAGTTGCTCGAGCCGTCCACATACAAGATCCATATTTCGTGACCAAGTTGGTCTTCTTCTCCCGAAGTGGATATGTTACTTTCGAGGACAAAATCAGATAATACTTGCCCTTTGATAGTTGGACGAGTCTTGAACTCAATTTGGTACTCACTTAACTCGATAGCCCACGTTACCATCCTCCCCGCTAAGTTTGGTTTCTGTAGGATCTTCTTTAGCGGGAAGTTAGTCAAGACTACGATCAGATGTGCTTGGAAATATGGCCTGAGTTTGCAAGATGCGTTTACAAGAGCTAAGGCTTGTTTGTCCACATCCGGATATCGTGTTTCAGCATCCACAAGAACATGACTTATAAAATAAATGGGGTTTTGTGAAGTACCTTCTTCCCTTAGTAATACAGCACTTACTGCTGTTGAAGAAATGGCTAAGTACATGAATAGTTGTTTTCCAGGTGAAGGTCGGGCTAAGAGGGGTGGTGACCCGAGCTTCTCCTTCAACTTCTTGAAAGCCTGCTAACACTCGTCGGTCCATATTGTGTCCTTAGCCTTCCAAAGTTCCTAGAGAGCCTTGAAGAAGGGCAAACATTTTTCACCTGATCTTGAAATGAATCTATTCAAAGCAGCTACTCTTCTGGTTAGACATTGAATATCGTGAACCGTTTTTGGTGATTCCATCTCGATCAAAGCTTTGATTTTCTTTGGGTTTGCCTCAATTCCCCTTTGAGATACCATGAATCCAAGGAATTTCCCAAAGGAGACACCGAACACACATTTCTCCGGATTCAATCTCATTTGATATGTTCTCAACGTATCAAAGACTTCTTCAAGATCTTCCAAATGACTTCTTCGAACTATACTCTTAATGAGCATGCCATCAACGTATACTTCCATATTCCTTCCAATCTAGTTTTTGAAGACCTTATTTACCATTCTTTGATAGGTTGCCCCGGCATTCTTCAACCCGAAGGTCATTAGTTTGTAGAAGTAGCTTTCTCGATCCGTCATGAAGGCTGTGTGCTTCTCGTCTTTGGGATTCATCATAATCTAATTGTATCCCGAGTAAGCGTCCATGAAGCTCAATACTTCATGTCCCACTGTGGCATCGATCAACAAGTCGATCCGGGGAAGTGGATAGCAATCCTTTGGGCATGCTTTATTCAAGTCTGTGTAATCCATACACATTCTCCATTTCCCGTTGGCCTTTTTCACCATGACTACGTTTGCCAACCAAATTGGGCATTCTATCGGCTTAATGAAACCCGATTGCTAAAGCTTCTCCACTTCTGTCCTGATGGCCGCATGTTTCTCTAGCGAAAATTTTCACCTTCTTTGGATGATTGGGATTGCGTTTTCTCTAATCCACAAACTATGTTCTGCTATTTTTCGATCAATTCCGGGCATGTCTTCGGTAGACCATGCGAATACATCAAGATTGTTCTGGAGAAACTCAGTCAGCTCCTTCTTGAAGTCTGTAGGCTGCTCCGAACCGATCATGGTTCCTTTCTCGGGGAAATCCGGATGAAGTTGTTTCCACTCGAGCTTCTCGACTGGTTCGGCTCTTTGCATGGCCTCTTCATCTCGAACTTATATACTCATCGTATTGCCCGACCTCTCGGACCTTTTCTTTTTCTTGAGATAGTTAACATATAATTGTCTTGAGAGTCGCTGATCAGAAGAGCACTCCCCGACCCCTGCTGTTGTTGGAAACTTCAACTTCATATGCCTTGGAGAGACCACAGTCCCCAAGGCGCTAAGAGTTGGTCTCTTGAGTAAGACGTTGTACGCCGAGAGATCCCGAACCACCATGAAGGTCGACTGGATAACGACATCCTTAGGGGATTCCCTGATTCTTAAATCTAACTGGATAGTACCTTCAGATATGGCTGAGGATCCGGCGAATCCATATAGATGAGTCCCACATGGAGTAATCATCTCATCTTCAAGTTTTAACTTCTTGAATGCTTCGTAAGACAATAAGTCGGCTGAAGATCCCGTGTCTACAAGAACTCGGTGAACTTCATGATTCGCTAATTTCACTTTGATGACTATAGCATGATAAGCATGCATTTACCATTATTTATTTGATTTAATTCCCCATACTTATTTAATTGAAGAGAGCTAATTGAGTATTTTTGTGTATTTTTCAGGAATAAGGTGATTTTGGATATTAGAGATAATATGGAGTAAAGTTGGCAAATATATTAGATATTGGTGGATTTTAAATCATGGCATTCAATCTTGCTGCTCAAGAAATCATGAAAAGTTAGATCTTAGCCAAATTGGAAACAAGTGGACGTATAAGGAACAAAATTGATAATAAATCTGAAAATTGGGTAAACAGACCTACCTTCAGTATTTTAAACATATCTCTCTCGTATGAGCTTGGATTTCGGTGATTCAAGATGCTATGGAACAATATCGAAAATATCTACAACTTTCCAGTTTTGCGTTATTCCAAAATCCAAAAGAATAAAGGTCAAATCGACGGGTAAAGAGAAGGGATTCATTGTGTGCGGGAGACATAAAAGAGAAGCCAACCACAGAGAAGAGAAGAAGACGGCGAACGCGGCTCTCATCTCTCTCATTGCTGAAGAAGAAGAACACATCTCTCTCTCTCTCTCCCTCTCTCCCTATGTTTCATCTTTATTTTTCTTCTGAACTTTGTGATAATGAGTAGCTAGTTCATTTTCTTTAGGATGTAGATGAATCATGCTTATTTCATTAATCTGATTGTTCTATATCTTCTAGTTGATTGTGTTTGAGTTTGGCCAAAGATGTTCTATAGCTTAGCAAACTAAGCGTGCCAAGCTTCAGCGAAGGACGATAGTCTTGCGAAGATAGGGCATATCTAGGAAGACCATCCCTAATTTGCTTTGAAGTGTAGAGTTATATCGGTTAGGGAAAAGCATTGGGGATTCGAAATCCCAAAGATCTTCACATATTCATAGTTTAAGTTTTTGCATTAATTAATAGATTTAGTTTAAATTTAGTTTTGTTGAATTCAATCTTAGTGACTTAGCCTTTTAGTTCCCCATAGTTCGACCCCGTACTTTCTGCTTGCTAGATTAATATAGGATTTTATTTTTGATTGGTTAGCGACATGATCAAATTTTGGTGCCGTTGCCGGGGAACCAAAGCACGGTTGCTAGGATTGATTTTTGTCAATTAGGTATAATTTTTAGAGTAATTTTAGTGTTTTTACTTTTTAATTTTTCTTTCCTGATTGAACTAATCTCTTTTTCTTTTGTTTTGTAGGTAACTGTAAGAGTAGTGATTCGATAATTAGATTAGGTTGTTATCTTTTCTTTCTTAGATATAATTGTATTTAGGACTTTTCAATTGTAATATTTGCATTAGATTGGGTTGTTTATGTTAATTTTTAAAAATCCCCATCCCTCAGATCCCACATGTGTAACTTTTGTTTGAAAGATCACGTGGATTGCGCTTCAGGTACGTCCTAAAATCTCCCTTTTACTATAGTTATTTTCTTTTAATTTTACTTATTTAGCTTATTCTTTTTTTATTCTTCTGTGTGTATGCATGGTCGTTGGTCCCTAAACCTTGAGTTGACTCCACTTGACTTAAAGTTAGAAGAGACTTTGGCCAACCTTAGAAGGCAAAGAACCATGGCAAACTTTGAGCCTCCAATGAGGCCCTTGAGTGAGCATTTCATTCCTACGATATATACTCCGGTTTCTTGTATCAAGTTGCCTGACATAGAGGCGGCTCAATATGAGATCAAATCTAGTGTGATTCAAATGCTACCATCTTTTTATGGACTTGCCAATGAAGAGCCTTATAAGCACTTAGATGAGTTTTTAGAGGTGTCCTCCATAGTTAAAATTCAAAACCTCTCAGTTGATGCTTTAAGGTTACTTATTTTCCCATTCTCCCTTAAAGATAAAGCTAAGCATTGGCTTCATTTTTTGGACAATGTTAAAATTTCCACTTGGGTAGAAATGCAACAGGAGTTCCTTAAAAAGTTCTTCCCTATTGGCCGTACCAATAGCATTAGGAGACCGATAACAAGTTTCTTCACCCAACAAGAAGGAGAACAATTTCATGAGGCTTGGGAAAGACTAAAAGAATTACTTAGAAAGTGCCCCCACCATGCTATTCCTAAATGGCAATTGGTTCAATGCTTTTATGATGGCCTTAGAGACCGACATAGGCAAATGGTTGATTCTTCTTATGGTGGGACTTTCATGCACAAGAATGAGAATGAAGCATGTGAACTTTTTGAGACCCTTAGTGAAAACTCCCAACACCATGCTTCAGTAGCTAGGACTGAGATTCCATCCATTGGGCAACCAAAGAGGAGCGCTCTCTATGAGATCAATCCTACCGTTAAGATGAGTGCTAAGGTTGACTTGCTATCTAAGAAATTGGATTATCTCTTGTCATTAAGACAACAAACCCCATCTCCACTTCCTACAAGTTCCTCTCCACCTAATTAAATTGAAGCATGTGCTTTATGTTTTAGCCTATCCCATCATGTCACTGATTGTTATTTGGCTACACAATACCCTAAGTTTATTAAGGAGCATACACATTTGGCCCAAGGAGTCTCTAAATTAGGCAATGATCCATATTCCAATACCTACAACCCAGGATGGCGAAACCACCCCAATTTTTCATGGCGAAACTCAATGCTCAATCCGTCTAATCAAATACCTTATAGGCCACTTCCATTTAATATGCACCAAAATGCCTATAGAATGAGCAACCATCATCTCCACAACCCTCACATAATTAATCATTTGAGGCTAAGGTACTAAAAGCACTTAGTGGATTAGAGCAAAACACTCAATTGTTGCATTCCCATTCTTAGTCCATTAACAAATTGGAAACCCAACTTGGTCAACTAGCTGATGCCATCAGTAGGAGGGAGGTTGGTCAGTTACCTAGTCAACCAATAGGTAACCCTAATCATCAAATTGGGTCTAGCAAAGAACAAGTCCAAGCAGTCTCTATTGTGACACGTAGTGGGAAGGAATATTATGCACCTTTGCCTACTCCCAAGCCATTGCCAATTGATCTTGAGAATCGAGAGGAGGTTGATTTGACCCATGAGACTGGCGATGATGCACACAAGCCTAGTAAAGAAACACCACCTGTGAGTATTCCCCATCAATTTCCTCGTAAGGGGTTGCATATTCCGATTGTAGAGGGTCCTACTCCTAAATCTTACACTCCCAAAGCCCCCTTCCCTGAAGCTCTTGAGTCCTCAATTCCAGATTCTAGAAAGAATGCTAAGATGCAAGAGATGATTGATTTATTCCAACAAGTTCGTATAAATCTCCCATAATTAGATGCTATCAAGCAAGTCCCAGCTTATGCTAAGTTTCTAAAAGATTTGTGCACCCAAAAGCGTAAGTTGAAGATTCAAACACCTAAAACTGTGCACCTAACTGAACAAGTCAGCTCGGTAATTTCCAACCAACTGCCCCCTAAACTTAAAGATCCAGGTACACCTTTAATTTCATGTGTCATTGGAGATTTATCCATAAGTAAAGCATTGCTTGATTTGGGAGCTAGTGTGAATATTTTACCCGGTTAAGTTTATGATAGGTTTGGTCTAGGAGATTTGAAATCCACTGATGTGAGTCTACAATTGGCAGACCGCTCAATCAAACGACCCCGTGGGCTACTTGAAAACGTTTTGGTAAAGGTTGAGGATCTATATTTTCCTGTTGATTTTTTTATCCTAGATATGGACAATACAACTACCAATAAGTTACCGCCAGTCATTCTTGGACGACCCTTTTTAGCCACTGCGAATGCTTGGATCAATTGTAGATCGGGTGTCATGGACATATCATTTGGCAATGAGAAACTTATAGTCAACATCTTCAATGCATCCTTAAGCTCAAATAGGGATGAAGAGTGCTTTGTGATTAACTTTATTGATGAGCTAGTGGCTGATTATACTCCAAACATGTTTATTGATGATCCCCTGCAGTATTACTTGCCATTTGGGGAATCTAACCTAAATATTGAGGAAGTCAACACATTGTTGGACTCTTCCACTTCTTTGGAGCAGTCACCATTCACATTTAGATTTGAGCCTCCACCTCCATTGGCTGCATCTCGCTAAGTCTGGCTGAAGACTCTAAACTTAGCGCTTTATGGGAGGCAACCCATTTGTTTAGATGTTAGTTCTTGTTCTTTTTCTTCTATTTTCTTTGTTTGTTGTTAGGTTTTACTGTTGCGTGCTCTATTCATGATTTCAAACACTGGGTACACTCTTTCCTTTATTTGCTTCTATCATGTTTTTTTTATATATCTTGCATGCACTGAGGTCATTGCATAATTTAAGTGTGGGGGGGGGGGGTGTCAACTCGAGTAAAACTTGTTGATAGTTGGTAGAGCATTGTCACAAAGATAAAAAGTGCCCAATTTTTTCTGACTTTGGTAAGATAAATGTTTTAATTCCTTACTTAGATACAAAATGAGAGTTTAAGTGTTTTAGAAATCCCATCTGATGTAATGAACACCCTTTTGAGAGAATAGTAATGGGTTTTACATTTTGAGACTGAGGTTGAATCGGAAAATAGGAACTGCAGGTAGTCCAAAAGGTTTGACCATCTAGTTGTCTTGTATTACCTTGTGCTTATGGTGACAAGTTGAGACCGATTTTAGACTATTTAAATGTGAAGTGAATTGAAGTATAATGTGAAAAAAAAAAAAAAAAAAGTGAGAGAGAGAAAAAATATGCTGAAATTTAAAGTTTTGACCTCCTTCTTAGTAACCGGGTCTCGGTGTCACCAACATCGTGCCTCGCGTCAAACAGTTGGGGTGTCTTTGGTCTAGTCTAGGCCTGTAGCCTAGTTGGCTTGAGTAAGTAAGTTCGAGGGGTATTCTAAACCTAGTCCCTTAAGGCCATCTGGCTTAAGAGCGGCTGACCCAACACTCGTTACATAGGCCATCTAGAAAGCTTAGGAGGCAAGACATTGCACGGACTAGAACTGTGAGCATTAAAGAAATAAGTGAATTAATGTGCTTATAAAGGTGAAATGTCTAAGAAGGTCAATATTGCTTACATCTTGAGTTCTTGGTATTATTTGGTACCTAGTTTAGTCTTATCTGAGGGTGAACTGGTAGATCGAAGATAAGAGGAGACTTCTCGATTGAATTGTTTGCCTAAAGCTAGACTCAAGAGAGGGTGTGAAGAGCTTAAGTGTGGGGGTGCCTATATTCCCTTTAATCTTTAGTGGAGTGTCTTTGTCTTGGAATCTGTCTTTTTACTCTTACTATTGCCAGAATAATTAGAAGAGCGCTTAAGAATTTTGTGTGTATATTCTCTACAAACACTCACGAGACATAACTCGTCCACTAGGGTAACCTAGGGGTTTAAAGGCTTGTTGCACATGCTAAATGCAACCGTGATTCCTACGAAAGTGAGTTAGGTTTTTCTTTCTTTATTTTCCGTATTACTTTTATTGTTTTGTTTTGCTCGAGGACTAGCAAACACTCAAGTGTGGGGGTATTTGATAAGCATGCATTTACCATTATTTATTTGATTTAATTCCCCATACTTATTTAATTGAAGAGAGCTAATTGAGTATTTTTGTGTATTTTTCAGGAATAAGGTGATTTTGGATATTAGAGATAATATGGAGTAAAGTTGGCAAATATATTAGATATTGGTGGATTTTAAATCATGGCATTCAATCTTGCTGCTCAAGAAATCATGAAAAGTTAGATCTTAGCCAAATTGGAAACAAGTGGACGTATAAGGAACAAAATTGATAATAAATCTGAAAATCGGGTAAACAGACCTACCTTCAGTATTTTAAACATATCTCTCTCGTATGAGCTTGGATTTCGGTGATTCAAGATGCTATGGAACAATATCGAAAATATCTACAACTTTCCAGTTTTGCGTTTTTCCAAAATCCGAAAGAATAAAGGTCAAATCGACGGGTAAAGAGAAGGGATTCATTGTGTGCGGGAGACATAAAAGAGAAGCCAACCACAGAGAAGAGAAGAAGACGGCGAACGCGGCTCTCATCTCTCTCATTGCTGAAGAAGAAGAACACATCTCTATCTCTCTCTCTCTCTCTCCCCCTATGTTTCATCTTTATTTTTCTTCTAAACTTTGTGATAATGAGTAGCTAGTTCCTTTTCTTTAGGATGTAGATGAATCATGCTTATTTCATTAATTTGATTGTTCTATATCTTCTAGTTGATTGTGTTTGAGTTTGGCCAAAGATGTTCTATAGCTCAGCAAACTAAGCGTGCCAAGCTTCCGCGAAGGACGATAGTCTTGCGAAGATAGGGCATATCTAGGAAGACCATCCCTAATTTGCTTTGAAGTGTAGAGTTATATCGGTTAGGGAAAAGCATTGGGGATTCGAAATCCCAAAGATCTTCACGTATTCATAGTTTAAGTTTTTGCATTAATTAATAGATTTAGTTTAAATTTAGTTTTGTTGAATTCAATCTTAGTGACTTAGCCTTTTAGTTCCCCATAGTTCGACCCCATACTTTTTGCTTGCTAGATTAGTATAGGATTTTATTTTTGATTGGTTAGCGACACGATCATAGCATCATCATGTGGAGTAGTTATGCCCTGGAGATCTTCATCCGTGAAGGTTATTGGATCTGGACATAAGTCATTTCTTCGTTTTCTCGGCAACTGCATCGATCCCACGAACCGCGCTTTTTGTTTAGCCTTCTTGGTGGACTCCTCTGTTGGATTTCCCAATACAATATAGATAGGAGAGTCCTCTCGGTGTATCGGCTTCTTCTCGGGATGCTTCTCCACATGTTCTAGACTCTTGGATCGGAGTCTTCTGGTCGGCGAAGCTTGCCCGGCCATTTCAAGAGGTCTTTATCTCGAATTTGCAATAGGATTTCTGACCTCTTAGTTATTGAGAGGTGTAAAGTCCTCGTTGGCAAGTCTATCTTCCCAACGTCCTTTTTTGTCATCCTTCCCACGAGTGTTTGAGCTCTGACCTCGCTCTCCATAATTCTTCTTCTCTTTCACTCCCTTTGTGGACTCTTCACGAGCCTCAATAACCTCTGCAACCGTCGCTTGCTTTTGGCATTTATTGAGAAGGGCTCCATAAGTCTTGGGCTTGTCTTGAAGTAACACCTCTAGCAAGCGTCGTTGGGTTATCCCACTCCATAATGCATTGTATGCCACCGTATCATCCAACTCTTCCACTTCAATAGCCACTTTATCAATTCTTAAGAGATAGTCTCGAAAAGACTCATTCGGCTTTTATATAATGGCGAAGAGGCTATCCGCCGTCTTCTTACTCCCAATACAACTTCGGAAACGGGCAATGAACTTTTTCCCAAGTTCTCGGAAGTTTTGGATAGATCTTGGCCTTAGGCTAGAAAACCACTTTATTGCTGGGCCCTTGAGAGAAGCAGGGAAGGTTCGACATAGTAACTCATTCTCTCGGCCAATCACAACCATGATAGACTTGAAATAGCTAATATGTTCACGAGGATTAGACTTACCTTCACAAAGAGTAAACGTTGGCATGATGAAGTTGGGTGGAAGAGGTGCCCTCATGACTTCCTCAGAGAAGGGCTCTCTATCGACCACATCATAGTCGTCATCTAGGTCCCGATCATCAAGCTTTCTCTCCAAGTCTTCTAATCTTCTCCCGAGACCATGCGCCTCTTGACGCCCTTGTGGAGACCGAACACTTCCAAGATCTTAATATTGGGAAGTAGGCCCATGAGAAGATCTTGTTTGGCTGACTGATCCTCTCGGGTTATTAGACCTTGTATCCCTTCTTCCTTGGCTTTCGCCCTTTTGTTCACAAACTCTTTCATCTCGACGTCCTCTTCTTGGTAAATCCTGAGTTTGCCTGAGCCCGGCCAAACGGTTGAACACACTTCCCCGAGTTTGATTTCCTTGGGGAGGCGGTTCTTCAATATGGATTCCTTGAGATCTAGTTCCAACACATTCAATTGTTTGCCTGGGTCCCCTTGGGTTTCGCCTCTCTCGAACATCGTTCACTGGGCGTTGCCTACCTCGAGTACGTCCAGTAGCTTCACGCCTCCGTCCTTGTGTATTTCGAGAGGGTCCTAATGGTACCCCAACTTGATGAACTAAACCTCGAACAACTCCTTGGAGTTCCAACATTTGTTGTTGCACTTCCCTTTGCATATTTTGTAGATCGGCTACTATTTCCGGAATTGGGGGTTGATTTGAACCTCCTTCTCCAAATGGAGTTGGTGTGGTTCTTAGAGGAATCTCAAGAATTCTTTATTGACCTTCCTTTTGAATTGGAACTCGTTGATCTGGAGAAGGGAGAACCTATCCTTCAACACGCTTGTTCTCCATCTTTCTTTCTCTTCCTCGAGTAGTAACTTGATTGGAATTCGTTACCTGGTTAGTGGTACGTCTCGCCATGACTTTTTGTGAAGTTTCCCACAGACGGCGCCAATTTGTTGCGTCTAGACCTCCTTCGAGAGCCAGATAGTTGGATAACCTCTTGGAGACTTCTCCAACCGAATATAAGTAGCTAAGATGCCTGCACTCACAAAGAAAACAAGAACGGGCCGGCCTAGTTTTGGCCGGGGAACCGCCTCCGACGCCCAAGTTAGTCTAGGCAACAATAGAAGACCTTGAGAGGATTCTCAATGCGTAGAGAATAATGGTAAAGTGAATCTAGTACCTTTCTCCTTTTAGGATGGAGGTTTATATAGAGGATACCTGGAGGTGGCGTCTCCTTGAATTTTTCTTATTCAGTTGAAGAGTGGGCGAGTGACCTTAGGAAGCACGTTCCCTTCTTCGGCGGGCCTAATAGAGCCGTTATTCCCTTATCCACCTCCCCAAGTCTCAGAGTGGATATAATGGGTAGTTATCTTTAACTGACCTTCTTGACTTGGTCGTCTTTAACGTTACTATTGGACTTGGCCTTGAATGTCTTCTCACTTTACGAGCTCATCTCAAGTATGGATAAATCCCTTAGGGAGGATCTTATCCAGCTATCCAAGAGGGTGAGAGCTTCTTCCAAGTGTCTATTGAGGTCCTCTAGAGGGAGTGATACACACCTGCCCGAGTGGGTGTGTGTTTTCTCCCGAGGGGGTTCTTTGAGTATTCCCGAGAGGCTCTTCAAGACTTCCCGAGGGAGGGGAGCACATTTACCCGAGTGGGTGTGTGTGTCCCTCCTAAGGGGTTTTTTTGAGTATTCCCGAGGGGCTCTTCAAGTCTTCCCGAGGGGGTCTTCTCGGGTTATATATTCTCCACCACAAACATAAAGGCCAAAAAGGAATAATACCGCTAGATTTGCAGGTTCTAATACCCCCTAGTTTGTTTCAAGGAGGGTCGGTTTGATTTTTTTTCTTCTTTTTACCGTTTCTTTTTTAAAAAAATTCCTCTTCTACTTTTTGGCTCCTTGATCTTCAAAGTTCGAACCCTCCATTTGTCTTTAGTGACGACTCTCTTATCTGATCTGGTTTCACTCACTACTCAAATGAGAACAGCCAAACCAAGGGTGATTGAAGCCAAAAAAGGAAAATGGGTTAACACTTGGTGCCTCCATCACCTGCACTGCCACTATTGTTGTTGCATCGTATAGCAGCCACAAAGTGCGATGTGCAGCATGTTGTTTGATATTAGCAGTGGCACCAGGATTGACTGAGTTCAACTGCCCAAGTTGCCACATGGCTCTGATGTTTCCACCCAATTTGATGAGACATATTCCACCACCACATCCTCCTCCACCTCCTCATTACCAACCTGTGCAGGCTTACAGAATTTATCACACACAGGTCCAGCTCCCTTGTGCCCACTGCAAGGCCAACCTCAATGTCCCGCCACAGCTGCACCAGGTTTACTTGCCCTCAGTGCAGAATTGACCTTGTGTTAACGTTTCCAAGCTTAATCAGTTCCTCCCTCCTGAAGAACTCAACGAGGTTGGTTTTATTACTCTGTTTCCTCCTCTCTTTTTTCCTTTATTGTTTATTGATTATTGATTACTTCATATGTTTATCTTGGTACTCCACACCATCTCCCTTGATCAAATTGGCCTTCTGTAGTTTGTAACCATAAGTAATTTGATTTTACCAAGCATGATTGAGGAGAAAACCAAAAGCTTGGATTGAGTGTGAATTTCTTCTTATACTTCCTTGTTTTGAGTATTCCCGGGGGCTCTTCAAGGTCGAAACTCAAGGGGTAAAATAATTAGTTGCTTTTTTTTATCTAATTATTTTTGGGTGAAGCACCTAGAAACTGAATTTGCAATTTGCATCATGGAAGAAAATTCGATCCAAATGGTCGAAATTTCTATCGAAATGCCTGCAAAAATCCAAATCGAAATGAAATGTAGTAGTAGGCACGAAATGTATCCATATCGATTTCGTATCGACCGAAATTTAGGTCGATACGAGTCGATATTTCGGCCCAATACCATATCGGGCCAAAATGATACTTCCACAGCCTTTAAAGTATCCAACTCGAGCTCATTTTCGACCTTACCGTCATTTCGAGCAGTACCGAGCGATATCGCCCTGGAGATTTCGACCTCCTTTTGAAGATTTTGCTGATTTCTCTCGCTTTCATCCCCTTCTACACCTAATTTCTAGTATTCCATTTCCTTCAAACACTTGATTTGCTCCTCCATTTGTGCATTTTCTCAAAATCTTGCAAGGTGAGTAACCAACTTCCTCATTTTTTTATTTTTGTTTCATTTGTGCCTTAAATCATGTTAGATTGCTTCCAAATTTATATATGTTTACTTTAGAGTGTTGATCTATGAATTTGTAGTGTCAAAATGAATTTTTGATTCTTCCTACTATTTTTTTATTTTTCTGTTATTAAAAATTATTTACTAAATTATGTATATTGTTAAAAATGTTTATGTATAGTACATGTATAAGCTTCAAATGAATGTATGTGAGAGTTGAGACACCATATTGCTGTGATGGTGTTTAATTAATTTTTTTTTCTGTTAATTATGTAATTTTACTGTATTTAATATATATTTAAATAATTAAAAATATATATTTAAATATTAAAAAAATAATTAATTTCTGTTTTAAATTTAAAAATAGGAGAGTATTAGTGGAAGCATGTATGCAATTTTTTGAGCATGTTGTTGATATTTTTAAGATAGCTAGTGTGTATTTTATATATTTTAAAATTATTTATATATTAAAAAATACTTATATAGTTATACATATATTTTTTTTATATTTAAAAATAGGAGGTTATTATTAGAAGTATGTATGTCATTTTTGGAGCATATTGTGGAGCTTTTCAAGATACTTAGTGTGTGTTTCTTGTATTAGGCACTCTATTTTAAAAATGTCAGACATAGCTTGGGATCATGGGAGGCCATTGACAACTGATAAGAGGAAGAGCGAGTGTAATTACTGTAGAAACAAATAGGAGGTGGGGCCACTAGATTGAAGGTGCATCTAGCTGGTGACAACAGGGATGTAACAGGGTGCCCAAAGGTGCCTGTAGAGGTCAAGAAGGCAATGGCCTCATATATTAGTGGTACAAAGCAAAAGAGGAAAGAGAAGAGAACACAGAGGGATGAGTTCGAGGATGCCTGCTTAGATGACCTTCCAGATCCTGAGGGTTATGGTAGGGATGAGCCAGGAGACAGTGACCCTGATCCAGAGGCCGATCAGCTGAGGAGGGCGATGGTGATGAATAGGGAGCAACAGAGGATTGATGACATCAGGAGGCAACGAAGGGTCCGGTTGTGGGTCTTCAGAGAGCCGAGGGGTATGGGAGGCATAGGTGGCTCCCAAGTCCCTATGAGGAGGTCTCAGAGTGTGAGGTAGGAGGCTCCTATCCCACGGGCCCCTACAAGGGGTCGAGCTTCCTTAGCACATCCTACAGATCCGAATTTTGAGATTCTTCGCAATGATCCGGCCCTATTTGCAAGGCCTGAGCATAAATAGAGAAAGTTGAAGCACTTATGGGGGAGTGTGAAGGAGAAAGTGGGGATGGTTCTCCAAATGGGCGCATTACCATAGTGTTCCAGCACATACAGCCCAGGGGCCCTACTACAGAGATATGATTGAGCAAATAGGCAGGGTTGGGAGTGGTGTACAGGGCCCCACTCCATATGAGATATATAATGTGTATTTGCCTAAGCATAAAGAGGACATATATGAGTACATTAAGGGATTAAAGCCCATGTGGAATTATTATGGAGTGACTCTGATGGCTGATGGTTGGACTGGTCTCACTAGACAGTCCATCATCAATTTCATGTTGAATTGTGATGGGAGGACAGTGATCCTCAAGTCAGTAGATGCATCCGGTGAGAAGAAGGATGCAAAATACATTTACAAATTACTGAAGCAAGTGGTGAAGGAGGTTGGAGTGGAAAATGTAGTTCAAATTGTGACTGATAATGGCTCCAACTACAAGAAAGTTGGGTTGAAGATGCAGGAACTCCAGGTATCTAAAGTCTATTGATATAGTATTAATTTTCATTTGTAAATACATAAATTTACATTACACATAATCACATATACATGTACACTTTATAACTTTGTATTGATGGCTTGATGCCTTGATGGATGGACAGATATAGGCTCTTTTGGACTCCTTGTGCTGCTCACTGCATTGACTTAATGTTGAAGGAGATTGGAAAGGTCAAGCTTGTGAAGAATACCGTGGACCAAGCTCGACATGTTAGCACCTTCATATATAACCACACCTATGCATTAAGGATGATGAGGGACAAGTGTCAGGGTGAGTTAGTGAGGCCAGGCATAACCAAATTTGCTACTAATTGGATAGCACTGCAGAGCTTTGAGAGTAGGAAGACTGGCCTTAGGAGTATGTTTGCATCAGAGGAGTGGTTTAACTGGGAGGGTTGTTCATTAGTGGGAGGAAGGAGAGCTCAGTTGGCCATCCTTGATGAGACTTTCTGGCACAATGTGAGGATAGTGGTGAAGATGCTTGAGCTTGTGGTGAATGTGTTGAGGATGGTAGATCAGCAAAGAAAACCTACTCTAGCACACATATTTGCTGCAGCAGATAGGATGAAGCAGCAAGTTGCTCAGGTCCACCCACGCGGCAACAAGAAAGTCCTTCAAATCATCAACAGTAGATGGGAGTCTATGTTGCAGCATCCACTGCATAAGGCTGGTGAGTTGTTAAGTCTAGTATTTAATTTAATTTTCATTATGTTATCACACTATTAAGCATTAACTATTCCCTTTTATGACATACTTTTTCTTACACAGCATACTATTTACATCCCAAGTACCATTACAAGGACAATCTTGGGATGAGGCAAGATTTGATGGATGCTGTCCAAACTGTAGTGGAGAAGTTCGAACCGGAAATGACTAAACAAGCAATCATCCTTATGGAGGTGAGATAGTAATTTGAATCATTTGATATTCACAATTTGTAGTTTTATACTAAGTCATTAACTTAGTAACTAGTTATTGTTTTTTCTCTTTATATATTAGATAAAGGCTTTTAGGGATGCCACTGGGAGCTTCGGTCGTGCTGTGGCCGTATCGGGACGGGAAACCGCCCCTGCGAGTAAGTTCATTCATTTATTTCATTATACATTTAATTATTATATTCTATCTTTAATTTAGTTATTTAAGTATTAAAATGACTTGGAGTCTATGTTTGTTGCAGCTGAGTGGTGGTTGCAATTTGGACGTGATTCACACAACATGAGTAGGATTGCAAGCAAAGTGCTCTCCCAAACATGTTCTGCCACTGGTTGTGAGCGAAATTGGAGCACCTTCAGCCTCATTCACTCGAAGAGGCGCAACTGATTGGGTGTCAAGCTTCTAGAGGACCTTGTCTACCTACACTATAATACGAGACTGAGAGAGGATCATATTAGACAGGGGATGGATAGAGAGAGCACCAATATCGAGTTGGCCGACATATTTGAGATGGATGATGATGATAACCCAGTAGTTGACTGGATCAGGGATAAAGGAGATGGATTGTTGGATGAGGATGGAGGTCTTCCCAATAGTCAGATTGCAGAGGAGATGGGAGCTGATGTGGGGGACTTCATGGCCCAGGAGGGGAGGCCACATGCAGAGCCCGCCCGTCCCTTTGTGCCACACCCTAATGCATCCACCCAGAGTGAGGATTTGATTTTCTGGTCCGACACTGAGGATGAGGTGACTCAGGCCTCCGGTGATGACGACGATAGTGGTGATGATAACGGTGATGATGATGATGGAGGGGATGAGGAGGGTGTGGGACCTCGTGATCAGGATTCAGCTAATCCTAGGGACAGACCACCACCACCACCACCACCAGTACGTGAGAGTCAAGGGGGGGGAGGACGACCACCGAGATTCACAGGAGAGAGTCTGTTCACCCACATGACACAGTATTCAGACCATACTAGAGCTGCATCTCGAGGCAAAAATGTTTCCTTTACATATTCGAGGAAGGGGAAGGGGAGACAGCACAGCTGGAGCACAGAGGACACGCCATCATATAGGTCCTACCGTCCATCCGATGTCAAGAGCTTGGTGGGATCTATGAGATCGATGAGCATTGATGACGCTAGAGACTCCTCCACCTCCAAAGGATCCAGATGGCATAAGCCTCATATGATACTGCTGTGGAGAGTATTGGTTCTACCGAGTCGACTTATGGTTATGGTCCTTATGGACCATATGGTGTCCCTCCTGGCTATCAGATTCAAGGTTAGGCCAGTCAGCCACGACTGGAGCCTTATGGTTATGGAGCGGCCTATGGAGCTTATGGTGTCCCTCCCACTGTCGATTATCGAAGTCAGCCACTGCGACCTTATCAATATCCTTATCCTTCTCCTGAGAGTCAGGGGCAGGGTGCTCTTTCATTTGTTGAGCAGATCTTCCACACTATTCCACAGCCACAAGACCCACCACCACCAGTTCCTTTGGAGATTCACAACTTCCCACCGTTAGGGAATCTTATGCATGTGGATGAGGCCACATACAGAGGTGTAGTTCTTGACTATGTCCAAAACTATATGGGGCGGGGGCAAACATCATGGGAGTTATATTGTCATTTGTATGGGGTGCAGACGGAAGAGGGAGACCTTGAGGCTTGAATAGAATAGACTTGTAAGTAATAACATTCCAGCTTTTTCTCTGATTCATATACTAATGTAGTAATGTACTATATACTTGGAATGTTGGATGTTACATTTTCAGTAGTTTTTTAGTAAACTAGTAGTTTTATAGTGTTTATTATGCTTGAAATAGCTAGTATGCAAAAATCCAAATCAATTTGAGTGCATTTGAGGCTCGAAATTGAGTTTTCAAGAACCAGGAAAAAAGTATCCAGTTTCGGTCGAAATTTCGACCGAAACCTTGAAATTTCGACCTTTTCCAAGGTCGAAATGTTCATTTCGATTGAAATTTTTACCTTGATTTGCATACGGCATGGTAAGAACTAATTTTCATCCAAACTGGGGACAAAATTAAGAGATTGGGTTCTTCTTCTAAGTACCAGTACTACCGAATGTTGTCAAGTCTAAAATGTCCAACGGAATCCAAGTGTTTGTTCTGAAGAGAAGAAGAAAAGAAGAAGAAGATGAGAAAATATACCAATATACTAAATATTGGTAAGACATTATAATGTAGTACTGTATTTGAATGATCAAAACAGTAGCCAAATAGGACCTTTCACAGGGAATCAACTTTAGATTTGATAAGACTTAAGATAAATAAAATTCAGATATAAAGATAGGCTGAAAACCGGAGTGGTAGAACAAGGATATTGGTTTAAGAACAAGGACTAAATAGGTCTTCAAAACAGCAGTAGACTATAAAGAAGAAAAGGATGAAACAATATAAGAGAATTAAGAGAACATTAAGGACAACAAAGTAACACCCGGGCTTCACACCGCAAGGTGGATCGATTGGATCAAACACCAACCTACCTTGATCAAACACAAGGAGTCTCCATAGAGAAGGAATGCTAACAAAGCAATTTGATTTCAATAGATGAGTTGTTTCTTTACCACTTACATAAGTCTCTTTATATAGCATTCTAAAGAGACATAAACATTAATGGTAACATCCAGCCACTAGCTAACACCACCTACCTATTAATGACTCAACTACTACCTAACTCTTGACAAAGGAGAACTCCTTTGACAATTAGTTCTCTTATTCTCAAACTAAAGCCCCTTTTATTGACTTTCTAAAAACTAGACTTAGGCTTAGGTCTAGACTATGAAGTTCAACAAATATGGGCTAACTTTAACCCACTAAAACAGCCCTAGCCCATGAAAGCCATGGGCTGATTCAGGTGACAACTTTAGGCCTTTGATGGGCCTAACCCAATGGGCTTCTTCTTTCGTAAATATGTCTTCAATTCTGCATCACATTAGTTTTTGTAGCTCTGCTAATTAGCATGAGCCAGAGCTACTCCTAAAAAATGGCAGGCATTTGTAGAAACAGCACAGGAAATGCTGACAAAATTGGCATTTAAATATGTAGACACTTATCAACATAGATACTCAATAAGCGGGGGAAAAAAATAATTCTGCTGCTGTACTACTGAAATTGAAAGACTTGTAATGTAGCCTCAAGTGAATGAAGGCCAGAGATCCAAGATCTTACATGAATAGCAGTGATTCCAATTAGGGTTTTACGAGTGATATTCAGAAAGGTTGGTTTCTTAGTCGCAGTTATTGTTGTTATTAAGTCCACATGCATCTGCACATATATACCATTAATAAATCAAATTCATTGAGTAGCATAGAGTAGGCAGCCACACAATGCATACACAGTTTTCTTCCTAAGGTTACTTATTAGGCAGTGTTTATATGTGTGTGTATTTAAAGGAATATAAGTGATTATCTGCTGAAATCATGTAGTAAACCTACAAATTTTATAATTGAACATGAAGCAAATTCATCACCAAATTGGGCTTCTTTACTTGCGAATAGTAGAGTCGAGAATATGAAAAATATGTTGTATTGGTAGTGTGTTAGCTTGTTAGCGGCATGGTATTGAAACTACCGAAATTTCAGTTATTGAGAAAAGGAGAGGAAATCTGGGTGGAATCGGAAAAGTAACAGGTTCTGACCGAAATAGTTGAAATTTGACCAAAATGGTCAAAATTTCAACTGAGATGGGTCGAAACCTCAAAACTTGCGAGATTTTGCAGGTTTCGACAGCTTCCCTCATATTTTACCCCTTGAGTTTTGACCTCCAAATTATTTTTTTGCTTCTTCTTCTTCTTCTTCTTCTTCTTCTTCTTCTTCTTCTTCTTCTTCTTCTTCTTCTTCTTTTTTGGTGGTGATTTCAACCTCTCTTTTGTACCCTAAATCAGTAACTCATGTTCCTCCTTTGGGGGTTGGGGATCTCAGAAGATTCTTGAAAGGTTTTTCCAAACTTCCCATTTTTTATTTTGGTCTTATGACACATTTCTTAGGATGGGATATCTACATTATGTTGATGATCTCACCTATAGAATACAGTGAATCAGTTTCTGGATAACTATAGGCATAACATGTCATGGGAAACTTTCATCCAGTATTTATAGTACTACTATAAACAAAGGGACGGATCCACCGATTCTAGCCAAGCACTCAACTTTGATATGAAGCACGAGACTTTGTTTTTGGTCATCGTATTTTGTTGCATATGTAACTTTCGATCAAACAATTCATTTATGCATTACAATTTGTTCACTTTTACAAAATTCGTATTTCTCAGAACCTCTCATGTGTTAGCATATACTTGAATGGTAACTTTTAAGGGGGGTTTTTTTTTTATAATTATTTTTAAAGCAAAATACTAATTCCATTGTGTTCATTATGGTTTAAATGAAAAACACATCATACAAGGGTCAAAACTTGGTTCAAAATGTTCCTTCAAAATGTTCCATGTTTCGACCGATATTTCAGATTCTTGGTTAGCAGTAGCAAGAAGTTGCTAAAAGCAATCCAAAAAAGGGAGACTATCAAAGCCAGCGAGATGTGGACATTAGATTGGCCATTACAGCTAACTCAGGATCAACATTGGTTGACCAAATACCTACTCTGATTTATGCAATGGGAAAAAGATTTGTGGGAACCTGGGATAGACCCCAACTCAGCACTGTTGGTAGAGTCAACCAATCACACTGTGGGAATCAGCCTCGAAAAAAACTGGGGTCTTGGTTTCTCTACACATTATCAGCGTCATATGGAGTACGGTTTTCTCTCTCAACTCCGCTTCGGCAGATACTGTAATGATCTGGTCTTTTGTCTGGGGAAGCTTTTCCAAGCCCACTCGAGTGGATTTGAGGGGATTGAGAGAATTCGAACTGAACTCTCATTTTTTGCTTCAAATTTCTAAATCCACAGAAGATATCTCTTGGATTCATGAAGACTGAATGATGCTTTCACTCATCCAATGAAGCTACAAGAAATATTCATCCAAAAAAGAAAAAGAAAAATGAAGCTACAAGTAATGGTTTTGAAAAAAGATAAATTATCAGTGCCACCCCCTAAGTTACCTCCTAATATTAACGCTGACTGAAAGTAGGTTACTTTTTAAAAGACAAAAGTACCCCTCTAATGATGTTAAGTATCTATTATATCCTTTTAGTTAAAATGGAAGTCCTTAGCCCCACCCCCTGAATTTTGTGGAAAAATTTTAAGTCCAATCACACTTTTGGACCAAATGGGTTGTCACATAGACTGTAATGCTGATATCAGTCCAATGAGCTTCGGATTGGATGGGTATTCATGCTGGTCCTTGATCCTACAAATAACTTAATCACCAGCCATATGATGATTCTGCTATAAAATAACCCACGTCATCAAAAACCATTCAGACATCAGAACACTTCGTGGCACAACTTTCTCTACGAGCAGCCAACCTAGGTTTTCTGATGCTCAGCAAACACCAAGCACACTCACTTTTGAAGTAGGAGTCCCCATTCAAGGTTGCATATAGATTTGACCAAGCCAGGACATATCAGAGGTTCACTCATTTAAAAAATGCAATCTCATCATCATTCTACTCAAAATGAATGATAGATTAGACTGGTAACACAAAAAAGTCATTTTAGAACAACTTACCACATGTGCCTCAGATCCAGATTTTAAGGATGGGAAAATAAGATTTAAGAGAACTTTATCTGCTGCTAAATTGCCAACTTGTCTATTATCAGGCGGACAAGAGCATGCAAACATTGCATACATGAGCCATTGATCCAACTTATTCTCAGCATCCTGTGATTGACATGCCTTCCCACCTAACTCCACTGGTGTTATATGAGCTAGACGGTGAATAACTTCCAACCTGAGAATTTGAAAACATGTTAGCTTGCTGATTTCAGTCTGAGACTGAAACAGCAGGACATGGTGCTTGCAATATAAAAACCAAAAACACCCATTTTGTTACGACTTCCATTATAAATTCTCAATAGATCGAGTGAAATTATAACAGATTACAGTCGAGCCAACAAGGCAAATGCCAAAAGGAGCAAGGCAGTTACCTTACTCCTGTTCATGTATGGAAAATCAGTAGCTCATAGTTTCCCATTACACAATTACAATATGGACAAAATTCTTTGACCTGCTTATGGACACAATCCTATCGTGGTTCAGCCCTCTCATGTTTATTCTCTTCATAAATTCTGGTTTGCTTTCTATATTGTTTTGTCACAGCTGTCATATGTCATAATTTGGGACTTTGTCAGGAAAAGAATAGAATTGTTTTTGGGGCAATTCAAGATTCCCTAGAATATCTACTGAATTCAGCTGGCCACCTATTTGTGTGGACTTTATTTACAAAGATTCTGTTGAGGTAAATAGAATTTAATTTTCTTCTAGGTGGGTTAAAATGCACTTTACATCTCTTTATTTATCGCTGATAGAGTTTCTTTTTGCGAGACTCCTGATCCCTATATCAATTGTAAAAGGCGAGCCTTTATGAATAATAAATATAACTGCTGTTGTTCCTAATTAAAACAAGTAATGGGAAACAAAAATTTCTGACAAGACAGAAATGAACTTTCAGAAAACATGTATATAAGTAGGTGCTCTAAATGCATATTCAAGTTTCCTTACCTAGCATCCTGAACTGAACTTGGGCAAAGTTCTCCAGCATATTTGACGAGCTCACTAAGACAGCGGGTCCACCTGGTCTTATCATCAATAAGGGATTGAAGAGTCACATCAGGGGGGACTGCATCTGATTCTCGTCTCAAATCATAAAGGCGGCCAGAATCCCAATAGCAGTTCTGGACAATGTCATCCTATAAAATTCAAAGGAAGAATTTTGAGGTCCACACCTGGACAGCCACACTACTACTACAACATTCATCTGAAAAAGAAAAGAAAAGAAGAAAAAAAAATACAACTTTTTTCAGGGGAGGGGTATGGGAGCAGTTAGAGGACCATAAGGATAAACACCCACCCCATTTTCTTCAAGAATATCGATAATGAATATTGGTTGTGCTTCACTTTTAAATCTATAATCAGATGTATCATTCAGATAGAAGCCTCCTATATCGTTTATTAGAGCCCGAACACAGCGAAGTAACTCCAAAGCTGTATGTCTGATCTGAACATCCACAGAACTAAGAAATATCAGACCTACTGCATCTATCTCTGAAGCACGGAACTCAATCGCCTCCATGGAATGAGAAGTTAGTATCTTCTGAGCTTTATCGTTTCTGTTTCCCACTTTACTAGAATCCTGAGCATGATTTTGGAGCTTCTCATCAGACAAACAGGTCCTCCAAAAACGCATGAGTTCCACAAGGCGTCCCAATGATGTCTGAATGAGAAGAGGAAATTCATCAGGAAGCCGTAAGATGAAGTTGGCCATCCCTCTCATCACTGCAAAGCGACGATGGGGAAGGTCTTTTACAATCCGATTCAGCACCTGTACTGCTTCTTCGCGGACACCAGGGTCTATACTTATACCATATTGAGGGATAATTTCAGTGATCTTGTCGCTTCGACCTACTTCTTCAATCAGGTAGGGTATGCACTTTAGCACTGACCGGAACAGATATCCTTGAGATTTTTCCTTCGTGACAGCATCTGTGAAGTGCATATTTTGTTTGTAATAAATTGTAATCCAAGGGGCATGTCATAAACTACAAATGCTCCACCATATTTAGGGAACAGTAACAGAAAAATAAACAAATTTATGAACAGAAATAGCAAGTCCAGCGACAATAAAATAACAATACTAACAATGAAAATTTTCCTAGCAATTTTTTTTGCTAAAAAATGATCCATTAATATATTAAGAGGAAGAATGGGAGAGACTGACAGTAATACCAATAATTGAAAATCTAAGTACAAGTAAGTTCAGGAACGTAGAAGAATTGAAACAAAAATGAATCTACAATTATTCAAAATCTAAAACATCTCCCATTAGTGACTGAAGACATAATCAGTTTTTGTGACAAGTACAAGGGTTAATTATCCCTGATTTGCCAGAACTACCAAGTTTGGCCAACAGAAACTTCTAAGTTTATATATCAAAGCAACTTATTGAGGAGCAAATGGAAGACGCCTCGACTACTTGCGGGGAAACTCAAAAATTCCTATAGTTGATGTAGCTGCATTTATCATTAAATCCCATATGGAAACTTCCACACAAACTTGGAAGACTCATAAGGTGCTAGTGTTAGTGGCAGTCCAATGGGTTGAAATCAACCTTTGGGTAGCTATATTAAAGGCTGACCTATTTTTCAGGGTTCCATTATGATGTGCCTAATTTATAAACCTATAAAATGGGAACCAAGCTAGTACAAGGGACCAGCCATAGTTGTCACGGCGACGAGGCGATGTGAGGCGGTTTTAGCTAGTTGAGGCGATGAGTCGACGAGGCGCCCTCCAAGGTGCTTTTGAGGCAGTCGAGGCGTTTTAAGTGAAATTTTTACTTTTTAGTGTACATCTTATACACTAATTCATTATAAACCTATCTTATATAATAAAAAAAAAAACTGATATTAGCCATTTGGCCTACCTCAAGTTATCCGACATACTACAAACCACACATAGTAGGTCCTAAATAAATTCCAAGTATCATGTATCATACTATCATTAACAAGAATCAAGATACGATAAAATATAACTATATAATTGTCGATAGAACACAAGTTCACATCCAGAAATTGTAAAGGGACCATTTAAATCTAAGAGAAACCTACAAAAACCTCCCTGAAGCTTATGCAAGGAAAGAATTCATCGGCTGGACTTGAAGTACCAAGTTGCTGAACTATTAGAAAAAACCAAACAACAAAAGTAAAATAGAGACACATGTACACCAGATAAGAGAAGAATCATTACAATGATACAATTAGGTAGATGAAACAGAGATGGAACAAATTCAATGAAGAATAATCGTTACAAATAAAATAAATAAATAAATAAAAACGTAGATAAGCCCTTGTTCCAGCTTTGTAGCAATCCCTTACTGGTCTTACCTCACAAAATGCATGCAGATAAGCCCTTGTTCCAGCTTTCCTTTGACAAAAAACCTGTCGATTTCAATGTGTTTAGTTCGATCATGTTGCACAAGATTATTGGCAATACTAATAGCAGCCTTTGTTGTCACAATATAGCATCATAGGGTTTGGAACTTGGACTCCAATATCTTGTAGCAAGCCTTTCAACCATAGTAGCTCACGAACCCCACGAACTATAGCTCTATATTCAACTTCGATACTGGATAAAGCTACCACATTCTGTTTCTTACTTCTCCAAGTAACTAGATTACCTCCAACAAAGGTATAGTAACCTGAAATTGACTTCCTGTCTGGAGATCCAGCCCAATCTGCATCAGTGTATACTTCTACTTTTAAATTATTAATAGGTGACAAAAGTATTCCTTTTCCAGGAGTTCCCTTTAAATACTGCAGTATTCTGGTAACAACCTTTATATAAGCTAAATATGGATCATGCATGAATTGGATCACTATCCCCACAACATAAGAGATGTCTGGCCTGGTGTGGAACAAGTAAATAAGCTTCCCAACCAACCTTTGGTATCTTCTTTTGTCCACTAGTTCTCTCTCTGTTTCCTTAAGTTTAGCTCCAGCTTCAATAGTGGTATCAACTGCTTTACACCCTAACATTCCTACTTCTGATAATAAATCTAGGACATACTTTCTTTGGGATAGGAATATGCCCTTCTTTGATCAAGCCACCTCAATCCCTAAGAAGTATTGTAACTTCCCTAGATCTTTAATCTCAAACTCTCTGCCAAGAAAGTCCTTCAAACTTTGAATTTCTTCACCATCATTCCCTATAATGACAATATCGTCCACATAAACAATGAGAAGTGTGATTAGTACCAGACTTCTTGATAAATAGTGTATGATCAACATTGCTTTGCTTGTACCCAATAGAAGTCACTGCCTTCAGGAGTCGTCCAAACCAGCATCTAAGAGACTGTTTTAACCTATAAATTAACATCTTCAACCGACAAATTTTCCCTACAGTATTGTCATTGAAGAAACCATGTGGGGAGACTTCTTCCTCTAACAGCCCATGTAAGAAGGCATTCTTTATGTCTAGTTGGTGCAAGTTTCAGTCTTTGTTCATAGCCACAGACAACAGAACTCTAACAGGGTTCAGTTTTGCAATAGGGGCAACAGTCTCCTAATAATCAATCTTATAGCCTTCAACTTGTTGACTGATCCATCAATATTTTGTTTAACCACAAACACCCATTTGCAGCCCACGGGTTTTTTTCCTGAAGGAAGTGTAACCAGCTCCCAAGTATCATTTTTCTTTATTGCCTGCATTTCCTCTACCATAGCTGTCTTCCATCTCTTATTAGCATAGGCTTCCTGCCAACTTTTATAAACAGCTATAGATGATAGAGAGGATATAAAAGTACGGTAAGAGTTAGACAAAGAGTCATAAGAAACATATTTAGCTATGGGATGCTAAGTACAAGATCTGACTCCTTTTCTAACAGCAATAGGGAGATCAGAAGAAGATACCTTAAGGGGAATAATAGAATATGATTCTGGAGCAGGAGACTGAAGTGGTAACCTATCACCTTTCTCCACCTACTTTAGCCGGTTGTAATTCTTCCTCTAATGAGTCTGCACCTCCTTATTTTGGTCAATCTAGTTTTAAAACCTCAATAGTGTACCTCACAAGAGTGGTCTCCCCCTGACTAGGTTCTTCACATGGTTCAGAAAATTAAGGGGGAGAATTAGAGTCCTTAGGTATACTAGCTGTAAGTCTCCCCCTTGTCAGGAAACACTTCTTGAACTCCTAAGTTGTGTTGTGGTGGTGTGATAGAAAGGTCTAGAGTTGAAAAGAGCACCTCTCCTCTAGAACTCTCTCCCTGGAGAGGTGTATAGTAAGGGCAAGACTCAGTAAAAATTACATTCATGGAGACAATGGTTTTCCTGGAAGGAGGATGACAAAATTTGTACCCTTTCTGAGTAGTATAATACCCTAGAAAAATGCAGCCTAGGACGCAGGGAGCCAACTTACTTTGATGGGCTATGATTTTGGCATAACATACACATCCAAAAAAGCAAGTATCCTACTAGGCATCCTATTCATAAGGTAAGAGGCAATGAGTATAGCATCACTCCAGTATTCGTCAGGAACATTCATAGCAATCATAAGTGAACGGGCTATCTCTAAAAGATGTTGATTCTTCCTTTCGGCAACCCCATTTTGGGCGGCTGTATCAACACAACTAATCAGGTGTATTACGCCAGAGTCAGAGATATCTCTGAAATTCACCATTAATATTCTCTATGCCATTGTCATTGTGAAGGATCTTCATAGTGGCATTGAACTGAGTTTTAATCATATTATGAAAATCATGAAAACATTGAAAAACCTTATTCATTTTTTTGTTTTAAAATATAAATCCATGTACAATGAGAATGACAATCAATAAAAGTAATAAATTACCTATGGCCAGTAATAGACACACGTTGGAAAGGGTCCCCCACATCAGTATGAATTAGTCCAAAAGGAATATATTTTCTATTATGAAGAGAAGGTAAATAAGTAGAATGAGTTTACTTCACAAAAAATGCAGGCTTCACAAAAAAAATCATCATTTTTATAAGAAGAAACTAAATCGGGAAATATTTTCTTAAGAGTGCCTAGAGGGGGTGACTTAGCCTATTGTGCCATTGCTGAAGGTCTGATATTAATGGACGGACCTAATTAAGAGATGCAGTCAGAGCAGAAGTAAATCCTCCAATTGGCTCTAATAGATAAAGTTCATTGTCTAGTTTACCACGTCAAATCTCCTTCCCTGGTTACTAGATTCTGAAGACACAATAAGATGAGAAAAAAGTCACTTTATAATTCAAGTCATGTGTAAGACTACTGATAGAGACAAGTTAGTAAAGAAAGAGGGAACATGTAAAACTTTAGACAAACAAAATGAGGAGAATGTTGAATGGTACCTTTTCCAACAATGGAAGAATAGGAGCTATCAGCAATTCAAACTTTATCTTTTTCGGAAGTTGAAGCATAATGTAAGAAAAAAGAGGATGAACCTATCATATGATCTATGGCTCTTGTATCAATGATCCAGGGAGCAGAAACAGAAGAAATATGGTAGCCTATAAAAGTTGTACCTGACGTAGCAAGGTAAGAGTTGGTATGGGTAATGGAGGAAGCAGTAGTAGAGGTTGTACCTGCAGTTGAAGACTACAAAATACGTTGTAGAGTAGCTAACTCCTGTGAAAAACCAATGTCTGCAGAGGGTGTTATGGAAACTCTCAGAAAGATAAGCCTTCAGTTTTTCCCTTCTTTGTGCTCTTTTTTGCTCAAAATCAGCAGCTTTCCCATGGAATTTCCAACAATTGGCCTTGGTATGATATGGTTTGTGACAATGATCACACTTGACAGTCTTATTAGCCGAATCAGATTTAGATCTAACAGACTGTAAGATTGATTTCTCCACAATAAGAGCATAAAGCATGGCTAATCGACAGCGTTCCTCACATTGAACAAGAGCATAAGATTTTTCTAGTGTAAGAAAGGGAGAACGACTTAATACTTGCACTCTGATTTGATCGTACTCCACATTCAAACCTGCCTAGAAGTCATATACTTGAATCTTATCAATAGACTTCCTATAAGTAGTCACATCATCTGGATTAGTGGGGTGATAATCCCCATAATGATCCAACTCCTGCCAAAGAGATCGTAACTCAGCATAATATTGGGCCACAGTCAATTCCTTTTAGGTAGCCTCAGGAAGCTTTTTTCGTACCTCATAAATCAGTGCATCATTCCCTAACTGTCCATATGTTTTAGTAGTAGCCTACTAGATTTGGGCTGCAGTATCAAGTAATAAGTATCCACGGGAAATATTTGGATTCATGGAATTCAAAAGGAATGACATAATAAGAGAGTTATTCAAGATCCATTTATCCTATGAAACACCTATGGATGTACGTTTGATAGTGGTGCCTGTAATGTGTCCAACAAGTCCTCTTCCGACAATAGTAAAGTAAGCAGATCGAGACCAGATCAAATAATTTGTTCCATCAAATCTTACCGAAAGAGGATGAAGAGTGGGGTAATGTTCAGAGCCAATGGAAGCAGTAGTACCATCGATAATTGCCATGTTGAAAAAATTGTCTTCAAATCTTTAGTCTTCACCCTTTCAAAATAATTGAAACGTCGCAGAATGCAATAGCCAAACCACCCAAACAAATCTAGGGAATGATAGGATTCAAAAGATGCATATAAGGAACACCATGTTTTTTTTTTTTTTTTTTAAAAGGCCCTGGAACTATGGGAAATTACAAATAAGCCCCTGAAAAAGTGGAATTTGCAAATAGGTCCCTAAAAATATGCAAATTTACAATTAGATCCCTAAAATGCAAATTTACATACAGAAACCCTTGAAACATCACTATTTTTTTCTTTCTGTTTTTGGGCTAATAAAGCCGCAGGTTAGGAGGGGGAAAAAATCTAAATATGGTTCGATTAAAGTTGGGCTATTAATTCAAGGGTTGAATACGTTTTAAGGAGCTTCTTGTTTAGTCGAAGAAAGAAAAAAAAAAAAGGCGGTGGTTCAAAATAACTTTCCTTGGTTAAAAAATAACTCATTGTTTTAAGAGTTGAGAAGAATGAAGTAGACGATAGATGGCGGTAACAGGGTACTGCGATTAGGTTGCTGCGATAGAGGTAGAGCAACGGTGGTGGTGGTGGTGCAGGAGTTGGAAGCAATGGCGGTAGAGGAAGAGCAGCGGTGGTGGTGTTGCAAGAGCAATGACAATGGGCTTCTGCGATAGAGGAAGAGCCAGCGGTGGTAGAGGAAGTGCAGCAGCGGTGGTGGTGTAGTTGTGCAGAGGTGGATTTCTTCTTCTCTTCTTCTTTCTCTTTTTCTTTTTTTTTCCTTCTGTTCTTGTTCTTCCCTAATCGTCTCGAGGTTTTGATGCCATGTTGAGAAAGCCGATTGTGGTAGAACGGCTTAAATTGATCAGTGTGATCTCAAGCCCTCTATTTATAAAAAAGTGGAAAAAACACTATTACATAAATACCCTTACTTGGGTAACAAGAAATAGAAATTTACATGAACAAAAACTCTAATAGAGTTGAACTCCTAGTAGAACTCAACCAACAACTTCTTTTAATGAATATGCTTGTATCAAATTATATGATTTTCTTATTACATGTTGGTTTTCTCATATTAGGCCATTATTGCCAATACTTATATCATTTCCCATTGCTTTGACTGCTCTGACTTCCAAGTTGCATAGAAACATAATTATACAAACATCTCATTGCTATATTACTTATATTCATAGACTACATACCACAAGTTCCTACTGCCTAGGTGCCCTACAACATATTGGGTTGCCTAGTTGACAACTCCACTTTCTTGACAATCAAAGGCTATACAATATGCTTTGAATCAATTGAGTAACTTTCTGACTACTAAGGGACAAAGGTGACCTTTGATTGGAGGTGGTTAGATGAAAGAAAACACCCCTATCGGTCAAGTGGGTATTGGGTCTTTTGGGGTATGAAGGGTTCTTGTAATATATCTATAGGCCCAAATCAATAAAAACTAAAAAAAAAAGGTTGACATCTTTTGACCAAGGTATTTCATCCATTGCCAAACCCTTTCCTTCTTAGGCACGAATAGTTTCAGCATAGGACCACTATAGAGATAGTGACATTTCCAATATACAGCCCATCTATAGTCTCAATTCAACCTCCCCCCCCCCCCCCCCCAAAAAAAAAAAAAGAGTTTTTATAAAAATTAATGTGATTTTAAATCCACTGGAAAAAACCAGGTCTTTGTTACTTTATTAGGCCTTTAATATGTAGCAAACATCCTAAAAATCATATTATCAACTTTGGAAATTAACATTACCTATGGTAGTCTTTGAAGAAGTAAGAAGAGCGTGACTATAAATTCTGTGGCAAGACCTTAGAATTGACTCAATTGCAGCTTTCACCTTTGGAATGTAGTGTTCAATCTCATGACCTTCAGTATAAGAATTCAAGAAACAAGTCAAGTACCTTTACAAAAAGGAGATGAGAGCTTACATACACTGCAGTCCTTCATTACCTTGGAAAACTTTTAGACCAATATTCTGATTTGAAGGAGACACAATGGCAAGCAAAGCACGTAGGCCAATAACTTTGGCTTCACTCAGACTATCCGGCTTCAATAATTCAAGTATCATATGGTTCATGGAAAAATCTAGGTTACTTTCTGCTATTGTCACACAGAAATCAACAAGTTTATCATGCTGGACATCCTGAGTTAGCATTCCTTTCCTCAGAAGTGTCAAAAGTTGTGAGGTCACACTGTCTAGGTAATCCCATACACGATTTCTGGGTTGGTAATCTGCATAAACATTCAAATAAAATCTTACAACTCGATGAAGGCAATCCAAGGCCATGAAGCGATGGTTCTTGTCCTGCATAAAATAACAGCATTACATCAGATAGATAAATAAGGCATGAAGACAATGGAGTTCCTCAATCCTTAACTGACATAACAACATAGAGAAATAAAAGCTAATTAAAAGAACATTTTAAAGAATCATATCAGCCAATGCTGTTTCTACTGCTGCACTGTCACATAATATATCATGAGCTTACCCTAAGATGCTTGTAAAGGTGTTCCAAGTGAGGACCAAAGTTACTGTTGAATGTTTGGGGATCACCAAGACAGAGAAGAATGGTCACCAAAGGGTAGCCAACCTGCAAAAAAATAAATATATTTGCTCAGGCAGACATTACAGCAATAAACGGCTTCAGGAAATAACAAGATACAAGGATATATAACATAACAGAATGTGCCATATTTTTAATTTATGTTTCTCCATTGGAATGAATTTAGTAAGGTTTAAGAGAGCAAAGATAACAAGTTTCAGCAGCCCATCCACTTAAAATAAAACGAGTGAGGGCAGATTTCAGTATCCCAGGTAAGACCAATGAAAAGAAACCTAACTTGCTTCAGGTTTAACACAAAATGAGTTCAGGATGGAGGATAGGATGTGAATGCCACACGAAAAAATACAGCATGATCTTGCAAAGAGAATATCACGAAGACCAAATATGAGGATCTGTACAGATACCTTGGATAGATAGTAAATTACACTTTTCCAACTACACAAATATCAGTTATTTGGCCCAAAAAAAATATTATTTACAGACCTGAAAAAGAAAAAAGAGATTATTCTGTGGTCTAAGAAGAGGCCAATATCCTACATAATTTTGTAGAAGTAAGAAATATACATGATAAAAGCAATACATAGAGAGAAAGAACGTAAAATTAGCTTCTAACCACTGGTTTGAGAAACATTCAATTCAGGGAAGCTACAAAGCTTACCTTATTTTCGTTTTAAAAACTTTCGTTACTTCAAAAGTTAGTGTCAAAGGTGAGATAAAGTGAGACCGAATCAGATTTAGAAGGATTACTGGAGTGGATATAGCCTATCAAAGGAAGGTTTATAATTCCAAAAACAATAGGAATGGCCAGATGCAAACCTTTACAAACAAAAAAAGGTAAGAAGGCATAGAAGTTGTCTTCATTCAAAAGATCCAGGTAGTGGTCCATTTGTTTCTTAACACTTTAACTAGGACATTTCTCGCACCCCTGCTCCTCTCATCTTTTCTTTTTCCATTTTCTCCTGGTGGGAAGGGGGTGGGGGGGGGGTGCAAAGGAGTGGTACCATTTGTAGAGATAAGGAAGATTTTGTTCTCAAACTTGTCCCATGTGCCCAATGGAAAATATGCATACGAATAATTGAGAAGCAGATTAAAAGAGGATGTTAAAAGCAATGGTTTTGGAGTTGCGACTTTCGTCAAAGACTCAAAAGAGACATCAGTCCACATCTAGAGATGTGAAATACAAAGAGAGCAAAGCCCCTATGGCGACATTGTGTAAACTCTAAGGTCAATTTTACCCCATACAACAGCTCCCCCTCAAGTTGGTGTATGGATATCACACATGCCCTACTTGCATACAACAGAAGCAAAAAATTTAGTGCTCAAAACCCTTGGTAAGAAATCAGCTAACTGGTCTCTGGAATTGACAGATGAAATGCTAATCACTCGTTGTTCCAGTTCCTCTTTCATGAAATGGAGGACAATCCCACATGCTTGGTTTGGTCATACTAGGCCCTTGCCTCGTCCTATCCCCAGACAGGCAGGCAGCCTTTACCAGACTGGCATATCTTGACCCAGCTGGGCAGTACGTATCAGGATCTGGCACTCATATGATGCATGCAAAAAAGACCCTGGGCTGTATAAACAGACAAGTTGGGATAAACTGAGATGCTCAGCAGCAGCTACCACTGCCACTACCTCAGGTGGTAAGAGGAAGAAGAACCCAGGTACAGCAGTCACTGTGGCAACAAATGGATGTTGCAGCAATGCTATAGCGGCAGAGTTGGTATGAACAGTTGAGATTTGATCCACCTGCTTTACCTCCTTCCCTCTTTTATAGCTAGTAACTGTTTATAGTCTACCTGATGCAGTTCAGAAGAACAATAAGGCCAGCAGCAAAACCAGGCCATGAACCAAGAATTTAACAATATGTTTAAGTATGAGTTCAACAAGTTGAATGGGCTGTGGGCTTAATATTTTTGGCTATGTAATTGTAATGGACTAATTCTAAAAGCGAAAATATTAGTGGTTTAAGTCATAAATTGGATTATTATCTTTTATTAAAACTCTAGCATAGATTATATTTTGAAGACGACTTGTGTCATAAAGCATTCTGCCAGACATGCATATGACTTCCCTATTATTTCACTGAAGTGATAAACAAAGAGTACAAGACCATACCCATTACGAATGATTTAAGGAATAATTTCACCTTGAGCTGCAAGTTCTGTGAGTGATGGAGCACAGTTTTGTGGGGTTTCACCATTTCAAAACTCCTCTACTGTGGGAAACCTAGGATGGATGCCAAAGCTGAAGGTTGTTGGATTCCTTCTCCACAATCAGGTGAACGGCCTATAATATCCTTTTCTTATCTTTTCCTTCTACTTTTTTTCCCCCTCTCAAACAAGTGAGATTTGTTTTTCTTCATTCCTGCACCCTCTGCCTAGTAAGTTTTGAACCTTCTCAATTCTGCACCATCTCAATTCTTCAGTTTTGTATTCTGTTTTTTCATCGCTAATCCTAGCCCCCTTGTCAGTATTATTTCCCAACTGAGAACGCCATTGATTTTTTTGAATCCTAGTGACTATTCTAAACTTCAGTTTCCAGCTATTGTTTTACTATTGATTTCTGGTTCTGATTCCATTGGTTTCCATTTTTCATTGAGTACTAATTATGTCCATCTACAACTAGCTCTTTAAGCTAAGTTTCTAATTTTACCATTGATATCTAAATCTATTAGTATTACTGTTTCAGTTAAGTTTCTATTACTAAGTTTGTATGTGTTTAAGTTTCTATATCTGGTCTCATAAATATTTTTCCTATTTTTTAAGCTTCCTATATGTGAGAGTTGCTATTTCTAGTCTTTTCAATCCACATCCCATCACCACCACCCATGGAAGCTTCCATGCACTGCCACTTAATGTGCCACACTACCACATGGAAAGATTTGGAACTTCCAACCACAGAATAGGAAGGGCATGATCTAAATGGGTAACTCATCAATTTTCATAGCAAAACTAAATTGTTTTTACCCAATTATTGGCATCTTTTGCTTATGCTTAACCATCCATTTTTTTTTAATATGCTATAAATCTTCAAAATTTTCTACTACCAAATGGCCAACCGAATGGAATACAAAGTCAAGAGGTAACCATTGTATCATGAAGCATACTTGTATACACAATTTAGACACTCAATGACCTAGCACATGGCAGACATGTTCAGACCTAATTATTGATTATTTAATGTGTATTTTGCTTCAGAATAGTGTATGCACATATCCTAAGTATATCCATCTGTTTCTTAAATGTTTCCATGAGTGTCTTGCATTTTTGGCTTCTCTCCAAAATGTCTCCTAAACAAATTATCTATATGCTAATTGATACTAGTACTTGACACCTTGCATAGAGATTTTTAGTGTCTATACTCTATAATTTACTTTTTCTTTTAATTGGTTATGACATGGAATATGTTCTGAATGGTTTTGCCAAGACGGTAAGGAAAGTTTGTGAATAATACAATTAGCAAAAACATAAAGGAGATGGTAAGTATTTTTATTTAGAGTTTTTTACATGGCACCCACTATTATTGGGATGAAACTAGTGACAACCCACAATTATGTTGTAAATTACATGGCATCCACCTGAAAAATTACAAGTTACCCATAGTGAAGTTTTGTTGTTAAATGGCTGATAAAATTACCTTAATGCCCTTACCCTTATTTAAGCCATTTAAAATTTGAAATTCACATTATCCAAACGCCCTCTGGGTATCAAAAATGACATTATTATCAATCGACGTGCGAGTATCCAGTAGCTATAAATTACCTTTCAGAAGGAATTGCAAGGATTGGTCAGAATTGTCTTGAAGCAGAGAGTTGCAGAGTTAAGTGGGAATCCATCTGTCTAACCTTAGCGGCTGCCACCGGTAATAACATTGGCAAATACAGAAGAATGGAACTGTCATCCTTCTTCCACTCTCCCTTAAGTTCAAGGTTTCTCTTTTTCTCTTAATTCCATTTCCATTTCTTCCTTTGGATTGTTCATGAAAATCTGTTTCTCCATTTAATATTTCTTTGTTTCTGTTGCTGTTTCCTTGTTTTTCTTTTCTTGAAAATGGACTCTGTTTTGTCTTTCAAGTCTTGAATGATCATTTTGTTCAGAACCCTCAAAAGAGTTATTTGGTTCGTCTTACTTGTTTCTTGTTTCTCAGATCTCTTGATTCTTCTTGACCTCATAGATCTTCAAATTTTGTTACATCCATGGAAAATTGTATCTATCATTACCATTTTAACACCTTACCCAATTTCTTTTGCAGGTTTTCTCTCCGAATAGCTGCAAAGATGAATGACCTTATGACAAATCCCGCCTTGCGTGGAATTGAGTAAACAAGCCCTGAAGGATCTTGAAGCTGGGCCTGACATCGAGATGGGGAAGCTCACCCCATTGAAAGGAGGAAGGGCATGAGACCTTGATGAAATTGATACAGTAGAAGACTATCCTTTTTGGTGAGAATGCTTGCGATAGGCGACGGAAAGAAGAAAGAAGGAATAACTAAGAGATCGTCAGTAGAAGGCCAGAGAAATCATCAGAACTCAAGTGTAAATTTTTCCAGGGTTTAAACCCTTTGGCTTAACTGGTTTCCTCCATTTCTCCATGACTGGTCACTGGGTTCTTTGATTTTACATTTAGGTAATCAGCAGAATGATTGAAAAACTGAAACTTAATGATTGAAGAATTGAAATTTACAGGCCATCAGTGGTGGTGTTCTTACATGGGTTACCGGAGATTTGGTATTCTTGGTGGCACCAGATGATCACCGCTGCCAATGCCGGTTTCAGGGCACAAGCACTCGTGGAGAGGCTATGGCCTCTCCCAACAACCCCATGAACCTGGGTTCATTCAAAGATCTCATTGAAGCTATCCTTGCCATTCTTGATGGTGATTTCCAGCAGGGAACCTACGGTGGCAAGCAATGGGTAGGAAGAAGATGGGTGAAGGGGAATCCTTTCACTCAATGAGTTAAATGGGGAAAGGGCATTCAGGTCATGTAGTGACTCAAATTGAAGGCAATAACGTCATTTTACTGCCCAAAGGGCATTTGGATAATTTGAATTTCAAATCTTGAATGACTTAAATAAAGATAAGGGCATTTAAGTAATTTTACCCGTCAATTAACAGAAAACTTAACTGTGGATAACTTGTAATTCTTCAAGTGGGTGCCATGTAATTTACAACATAATAGAGGGTGGTCACTAGTTCCACCCCAAAAATAGTGGGTGTCCTGTAAAAAACTCTTTTATTTAATATAATAAAGTACCTGTACATATTATCAATTTCAAAAAGGTAAGATAAATATAATGCAATTAATCAAGATGCACTTATGTTTGTATAGTCTATACATGGGCATGCATGCCATAGTCGGAAAAGCCTCCAAAATGCTACAGGTACATACACACACAAAGTGACAACAAGTTTCTCAATTCCACAGCATAAGAACTTTAAGTTTTTTCCATTTACTCCAATGCAAAGAAACGCATGTAGATTGTAGCTTTCTCATATACCACAAAATAGCAAAGATATTCCAATTCCATAAATCAAGATAAGAAGTCAAGACCAACTTACAGCTACATGTTTACTTTGTTTTTCCATCCCATGCATAAGCTGCACTCTTATCCGAGCTACAGCTTCATACCATAGATTAAGGGCACGATCCACACCAGATGGGGGCCACTGGCCTTTTACCTCATCTGCAAGCGGTGCTAGAATGCTTGAGAGCATATTACATAGTGCATGGTGGAATTCACTTTTCCTTTTGTGCGGAGGACGATTTAGAGGATTCGCCTTTGCCACAAAGGAAGCTGACGCATTTAATCCACCCTCTGTCTTGACCTGCCAACTAACTGATGGTTACATACTGTATAATGCATACTAAAAATATAAATTCCGGTACACATACCCCCAGCTTAAGGTAGCGCATCCCATTTATGATACTAAGTGTTTCACTTTTGGCAACACTGGTGTCAATGCGACGACTATTCAGTTCCATAAAAAAGCGCTCGGTGACAGAACTAAACCTGATGGGAAAATATGAAAGAACAGTCAGATTAAGGGTGGAAAAAAGACAGGGATAAATGGCTTGGGTGCAGAGCTTGATAAGACCTGCGAAAGAAACATTACATGCTATAACTGCTATCAAAATCTACAGACGAATAAAAATGTAAGAGCTATTGTCTAAATCTACAGATGAAAAACCAATCATTTAGAGTGAAGATTAGCATATCGAAGGTTGCTACCTAATTCTTGATAAAGCACCCAAGAGTTGTCCAACTAGGTCTAGAAGTAGTCCCCGCAAATCAACCAATGAAGGATACTCAATCTGGCTAACAACCCTGCATTTAGTAAGCATTTGGTCAACGCTGAGCAATTATTATGAGAAAACGATAATCCAAAGCTTGTAGATATCAGTCTTGCAAGTTTCTTCCTACACAAAATTAATGAAAACCAACACAATTAGTGATTCACGTTGGATCTTAACACATAACCTAGAGGCCCTAGACAATTGGCCTTGCCATGCTTATGCAAATGAATGTTTCAAATGACAGAACATAAGAAAAACCAATTGGAACTCAACAGTGTGATACAAAAGCTGGTAACTCCAAATCACTTATTTTTTATCCAAAAATAATATGAAGTTCATACTCCAAACTCCAAAGCATTGTGGTGAAGACCAATTTTCACCATGTTAAATGTTCTAGGGCCCGTTAGGGGGCCTAAATGTGTAGAGAAAGATTGGGTTGACTTGGAGATTCCATGTATGGATGATGCACACAAGGAAGCTGTTGCAATATGCAGGATTGTATTAACTTAGAGATTCCATGTATGGATGGTATACACAAGTTGTTTCAACAAGCAAGATTGTGTTCACTTGGAAATTCTAGAAATTCCTATATTGTTTTTGGGAGTTTTTTTTTGGGTACTGGGGCATTTATGGCATTGTCCATGAAGTAGGGTCTTTAACCTATAACTATTTATAGTCTCTCAACAGGAGTTCAGACGGGTAGAAAGAAAAATGGCTAGGTTGTAATCTTCTTCTTCCTCCTCATAGTGAAACCAATGTCTGGAATTTTGCCCCATGCCCGGGTTTTAGGAGTTTCAAGGGTTAGCGAAACCACCGAAACCCCAACATGTCGGCAAAACTTCCCCAACATTTGGGGGATGTTTTGGTCAAATTTCGGATTGGAGGGCTAACTATTACCATATATGTTGAGAAACACGAAATTGGTAGAATGGCTTATTGATCAATGATCTCAAGCCCTCTATTTATAATTAAGTGGAAAGTACACTATCACAAGGAATAGAATTTTACATGAATACAAACTCTAATTTAACTCATATACAAACTCTAATTGAACTCCTAATAGAATCCAACACTCCCCCTCAAGCTGAGGCATAGATATTAGTCATTGCCCAGCTTGCCTACAATAGGGAGGAAATCTCTTTCTTTCAAACCCTTAGTGAAAACATCTGCTACTTGGTCTTCAGCTCACAAAAGGCATGCAGATAAGCCCTTGTTCAAACTTTCCTTTGACAAAAAATCTGTCAATTTTAATGTGCTTAGTTCAATCATGTTGCACCGGATTATTAGCAATACTAATAGCAGCCTTGTTGTCACAATATAACATCATAGGGTTTGGAACTTGGACTCCAATATCTTGCAGCAAGCCTTTCAACCATAGTAGCTCACAAACTCCACGAACCATAGCTCTATATTCAGCTTCGATACTAGATAAAGCTACCACATTCTGTTTCTTACTTCTCCAAGTAACTAGATTACCTCCAACAAAGGTGCAGTAACCTGAAATTGACTTCCTGTCTGGAGATCCAGCCCAGTCTGCATTAGTGTGTGCTTCTACTTTTAGATTATCAATGGGTGACAAAAGTATCCCTTTTCCAGGAGTTCCCTTCAAATACTGTAGTATTCTGATAACAGCCTTCATATGAGCTAAATATGGGTCATGCATGAATTGGCTCACTATACCTACAGTATAAACGATGTCTGGCCTAGTGTGGGACAAGGAAATAAGCTTCCCTACCAGCCTTTGGTATCTTCCTTTGTCCACTAGTTCTCCCTCTTTTCCTCTAAGTTTAGCTCCAGCTTCAATAGGGGTATCAATTGCTTTACACCCCAACATTCCCACTTCTGATAATAGATCTAGGACATACTTTCTTTGGGATAGGAATATACCTTTCTTTGATCGAGCCACCTCAATCCCTACAAAATACTGCAACTTCCCTAGATCTTTAATTTCCAACTCTCTGCCAAGAAAGTCCTTCAACTTTTGAATTTCTTCACCATCATTCCTTGTGATGACAATATCGTCTACATAGACAATGAGAAGTGTGATGTTAGTACCTGACTTCTTGACAAATTGTGTATGATCAGCATTCCTTTGCTTGTACCCAATAGAAGTCATTGCCTTCAGAAGGCGTCCAAACCAGCATCTAGGAGACTGTTTTAACCCATAAATTGACAACTCTTCAACGGACAAACTTTCCCTGCAGTATTGTCATCGGAGAAACCATGTGGAATTTCGATATAGACCTCTTCTGCTAACTCCCCATGTAAGAAGGCATTTTTTACGTCTAGTTAGTGCAAGTTCTAATCTTTGTTCATAGCTACAGACAACAGAACTCTGACAGTGTTTAGTTTCGCAACAAGGGCAAAGGTCTCCTGATAATCAATCCCATAGGTCTGGGTAAACCCCTTTGCAACTAGTCTAGATTTCAACTTGTTGACTGATCCATCCATATTTTGTTTAGCCACAAATACCCATTTGCAGCCCATTGTTTTTTTTCTGGAGGAAGTGTAACCAGCTCCCAAGTGTCATTTTTTTCATTGCCTGCATTTCCTCTACCATAGCTGCCTTCCATCTTTTATCAGTATAGGCTTCCTGCCAACTTTTAGGAATAGATACAGATGACAAAGAGGATATAAAAGCACGGTAGGAGTCAGACAAAGAGTTATAAGAAACATATTTAGCTATGCGATGTTGAGTACAAGATCTGACCCCTTTTCTAACAGCAATGGGAAGATCAGAAGAAGATACCTTAAGGGGAACAGTAGAATCTGATTCTGGAGCAGGAGACTGAAGTGGTAACGTATCACCTTTCTCCACCTGCTTTAGCCGGTTGTATTTCTTCCTCTGATAAGTCTATACCTCCTTATTCTGGTCAATCTGGTTTTAAAAGACCCTAATAGTGTGTCTCATAGGAGTGGTCTCCCCCGGGCTAGGTTCTTCACATGGTTCAGAAATCGAAGGGGGAGGATTAGAGTCCTTAGTTATACTGGCCGAAGTTTCCCCTCGGTCAGGAAACTCTTCTGGGACTCTTAAGTTGTGTTGGTGTGTGATAGGAAGATCTAGAGTCGGAAGGAACACCTCTCCTCTAGGACTCTCCCCTTGGAGAGGTGTATAGTAAGGGCAAAACTCATAAAAAATTACATCCATGGATATAATGGTTTTCCTAGAAGGAGGATGATAATATTTGTACCCTTTCTAAGTAGCAGAATACCCCAAAAATATGCAGTGTAGGCCGCGGGGAGCCAGCTTACTCTGGTGGGTTGTGATTCTGGCATAACACACGCATCCAAAAACCTTTGGGGGAATAACAAAAGAAGAGGCTCCCTGAAGAATCTCATTAGAACATTTAAAACCAAGTATTCTACTGGCATCCTATTCATAAGGTAAGGAGCAGTGAGTATAGCATCACTCCAGTATTGGTCAGGTACATTTATAGCAATCATAATGGAACGGGCTATCTCTAAGAGATGCTGATTCTTCCTTTCGGCAACCCCATTTTGGGGTTGAACTGAGTTTTAATCATATTATGAAAATCACGAAAATATCGAAAAAAACCTCTTTTTTTTGTTTTAAAAGATAAATCCATGTAGAACGAAAGTGACAATCAATACAACTAACAAAGTACCTATGGCCAGTAGACACACGTCAGCAGGGACCCCACACATCAGTATGAATTAGCATAAAAGGAATAGGTTTTCTATTATGAAGAGAAGTTAAATAAGTAGAATGAGTCTGCTTCGGCAAAATGCAGGCTTCACAAAAAAAATTATCCTCATTACAAGAAGAAACCAAATCAGGAAATATTTTCTTAAGAGTTCCTAGAGGGGGTGACCGAGCCTACGGTGCCACTGATGAAGGTCTGATATTACCGAATGGACCGGATTAGAAGATGTAGTCAAAGCAGACGCAGATTCTCCAATCGGCTCGAGCAAATAAAGTCCATTGTCTAGTTTACCACGTCCAATCTCCTTCCCCGTGACCAGATCCGGGAAGCATAGTTGTCACGGCGACGAGGCGATGCAAGGCGTTTTTAGCTAGTTGGGGCGATGAGTTGACGAGGCGCCCTCCGAGGCGCTTTTGAGGCGGTCGAGGCGTTTTAAGTAAAATTTTTACTTTTTAGTGTATATCTCATACACTAATTCATTATAAACCTATCTTATATATAATAAAAACACTAATATTAGCCATTTAGCCTACCTCAAGTCATCCAACATACTACAAACTACACATAGTAGGTCCTAAATAAATTTCAAGTATCATACTATCATTAACAAGAATCAAGGATTCAAGATACGATAAAAGATGTAACTAAATAGTAAACACACAGATGCATGAGCAAAACAAATAGACACTAGACAACATACCTTCATTAAATGTCACCAACACTAGCATCGATAGATCATAGAAGTGCAAGCACATAAATCAAATGCAAGGGATAAATAAATAAAAGCAAATAATATCAAAAGAATTGCAGTTCAAAGGAATCTCATGTACAAAGTGCATACACCAAGCAGTATATCTCAAGAATGCAAACCAAACCAGAAAGAAAGAAGAAAAAAAAGCAACTTATAACATTGTTGTAACGCAGAAAATAAAAATTCCGGCAACATACCGTCGCCTGAGATGGTGACCAAAGCCACTGCAACTTGGTCGTTGCAACTACGGTGGCTTTCGTATGAGCCTATGAGGGGGAAAAAAAAAGGGGAGCAGAAGTAAGAGAGTAGCAAGCTAGTAGCATAAGTCGATCAATTTTAGACCTTCGAAACTGAAAAAGACAGTACAGTGGTGTCGCCGGTGATGTTTCTGGCTGTCGCCGGAGTCGCTGAATGCCGCCGGAGTTGCTGGTTGCTGTTGTCGATCGAGTGGAACTCAAGAAGATAGTACCAGGCATGATAGAAGAAATGAAAAGCAAAAGGAGAGTTATAGCTGTCGCTGGTGATATTTTTGATTGTCGCCAGAGTCAATGACTATCGCCGGAGTTGATGATTTCGTCCACAATGAAGTGGAAGCTGAAGAGAGTAGCAAAGGGAGAGGGTCGAGACTCCAGAGCAGAGAGTTTAGGGCTCGCAGGATCAAGTGATTCTCGAGTTTTCTTCCTTTTGTTTGTTTGTTTGTTTTTTTTTTTTTTTTTTTTTTTTTTCTTTTCTTTTTGTTAATGATTTAATGTTAGAATGATCCCATGCATCTTATGTAAAACTTATATATGCACTCAACCATTAGATGATTCCTAATTGGAATCTAATTTCTAATTCATATTTTACATTTGATTTGGATTAAAAAATATCATGGTTTTTAAAATCCACAAAGGCGGTCGCCTATGGGTCTAATGCGTCCGAGGAGACGCGTAGGCGACGACTCAAAGCCTGAGGCGACCGCCTTATGGACTTCACATGAGGCGCTTGTCGCCTCAGCTCCTCAAAGGCTGCCAGGACGCCAAGGCGTTGCAACCTCGGCGACGCCTTGACAACTATGCCTGGAAGACACAGTAAGATGAGAAAAAAGTCACTATACAATTCATGTGAGACTACTAATAAAGAGCAAGTTAATAGAGAAAGAGGGAACATGTAAAACTTTAGACAAAGAAAGTGATGGAGAATGCTGAATGGTCCATTTTCCAACAATGGAAGAATAGGAGCCATCATCAATTCGAACTTTATCCTTTCCAGAAGCTGGAGAAATATTGTAAGAAAGAGCTGGATAAACCTGTCATATGATCTGTAGCTCCTGTATCAATGATCCAAGGAGTTGAAATTGAAGAAACTTGAAAGCCTGTAAAAGTTTTACCTGAAGTAGCAAGGTAGGAGTTGGTATGGATAGTAAAAGAAGCAGTGGTCGAGGTTGTACCGGCAGTAAAAGACTGCAGAATACGTCGTAAAGTAGCAAACTCCTCCTGTGAAAAACTAACGTCTGCAGAGGGTGAGGTGGAAACTGTCTCAGAAAGATTAGCCTTTGGTTTTCCCTTTCTTTGTGCTCGTTTTTGCTAAAAATCAGCAGGCTTCCCATGCAGTTTCCAACAATTTGCCTTGGTATGATATGGTTTATGACAGTGCTCACACTTGACAGTCTCCTTAGCCAGATCAGATTTAGTGCGAACAGATTGAAAAGCTGATATCTCCATAATAGGAGTATGAAGCATGGCTAATCAACGACTTTCCTCACACTGAACAAGAGCATAAGACTGTTCTAGTGTAGGAAAGGGAGAATGACTCAAGACTTGCACTCTGATCTGATCGTACTCCACATTTAAACCTGTTAATAAGTCATATACTCGAATCTTATTAATGTGCTTCCTTTAAGTAGCCACATCATCTGGGTTAGTGGGATGATAATTGATGTAGGAGAAACCCTAGAAACTAGGGGACCTACAAAGTGGGCTACTAGACTCTTAGAATTGAACACTTATTCTTGACAGATAGTAAAGAAAGGAATTTGCAGCACTTGAAATCAGATTAATCATGCATAGAAGACAGCTAAAGTAGAGAAATAAACACAATAAGTCTTACTGGTAAGCACAACTAAACAAGAATCAATAGGGAAACAAGGGGACGGGGATCTTGGCACCATAACACTAAATTGAATGCAAGGGAATTAAGAAACTTAAAGAAAAATAGAGCTGCCCTAATCAATATCAGATTTCTAACAATGAATTCAACAATTAACAATGTAAAGGGAGTCTTGAGAAGTTTTTGTTTTAAACAAAATTACTGCCAAAGAATAAATAAGAAATATTTTGGGAGAGATAATGTTACCTGCTGATTCTGGCTGCAAAACAGGGGTTAGAAAGCACCTATGAACAGAAATAAGAGAAAGAAATAATATTTTGAAGTAGTGGTGAATCCTAGGAAAGGAGAAAAATATATTTTGAAGTAAAGGCGTATCCTAGGAAAGAGAGTAGGAGATAAGAGAGAGGGAGAGAAAGAAAAGAAACAAAGAGAAGGGAAGGGAGACTAACAAAACACAACTAGACTACCATATAAGGGAAAGAGGGAAGAAAAAAAAAAGAGATGCAAAAAAAAACAGAACCGTGGGGTTTGGGGAAGAAGAAGAAGATTTCCAGGAAAGAAACTAGGTCTTTTTTGAGAAAAAAAAGAGTAGATCTTTGTAAAGGAGAGCAAGGGGAATTTTTCTAGTGGGCAACAAGGGTGAAAGGCGGAGAGAGAGATTACCTGGAGAGAGGGGGAAGTGCTGGTTCTGCCAGGAGAGAGAGAGAGAGAAAAAAAAAAAAAAGCAACATGAGCTCTTTTTTTTAAATTCTTTCATTCATTCATTTCTTTCCAAAAATGAATTCCATACAAGCTTTAAATAAAAAATTTGATTCCTCACAACCCTACATGTTTAATTCCCAAAATAACCCCAACTTAAGTTGTAAATATAACCCAAACTCAAAATAATTCAAAATTGGGCCAAAATAGACTATAGGCCCAGCCCATAGACTCAAACATGAAATTAAAATATTTCAATAGTAAACTACTACTCAACCCACTAAGACTAAGGAAAATAACATGACAAATTGCCTATGAGCAGTGTTTCTCATCGAATTATAGGATCCTAGCAATTTGATAACCTCTGAACTCATCATCAATCCACATACATGCTGTCGTGGGATGATCTCTACGTCGGCGTCGCCGGTAAACTCGAAACTACTCATTGATGTCCTCATCAATAATCCCCATAATGATCTAAGTCCTGCCAAAAAGATCGCAACTCAGCATAATATTGGGCCACAGTCAGTTCCTTTTGGGTAGTCTCATTAAGCTTCTTTCGTAGCTCATAAACCTGTGCATCATTCCCCAACTGTCCATAGGTTTCAGTAGTAGCATTCCAGATTTAAGTTGTAGTATCAAGTAATAGATATCCACGAGCAATATTTGGAATTATAGAATTCAAAAGAAATGACATAATAAGAGAGTCATTCGAAATCCATTTATCCTGTGGTTGTAGGTTTGATAGTGGTGCCCATAATGTGTCCAACAGGTCCTCTTCCAACAAAAGTCAGGTAAGCAAATGGGGACCAAATCAAATAATTTGTCCCATCAAAGCTTACCAAAAGAGGATGAAGAGTGGGGTAATATTTGGAGCCAGTGGGAGCAGGAGTACCATCAATAGTTGTCATGTTGACAAAATTATCTGCAGTTTCTTCGTCTTCAACCTTTCGAAGTAACAGAAATGTTGCAGAATGCACCAATCTTCCTACCTTTATTGGAGTGGTATCTTCCCAATCCCCAAGGCCATCTCATCTGCAATGGAATCTCTCTTCTGTGCTTTTCTTTGGAAAGGTCAGGAATCATCGCAATTCCTTCGCCCCATCAGTTGGTCCAACATTTGTCGGCCCAAATCCGAAGGGGGCCTTGGAATCCGCCGAATCCAAGAAGTCAATTCTGCTGCTTTACTTAAACTCATCTGGAAATTTGTCACCAATCATGACTCTATCTGGGTTTATTGGGTCCACTCCTACCTCCTCAAATCTGACTCCTTCTGGACTGCCCATATCCCTCCTAATCCTTCCTGGACCTGAAGGAAACTGCTTCTCCTGAGACCCCATGCTCTCCCTGCCATTACCACTCAAATCTCCTCTGGTTCCTCTACTTCCTTCTGGCTTGACCCGTGGCATCCGATGGGTATCCTTTTCAATCATTTCACTCCCCGCACTGTCTATGAGACCCGCATTCCCAAATCTACCCGCCTCTCTCATTTTATCTCCAATGGTTCCTGGGCTCCCTCGCCTCACAGTAGTCTCACGCAAGTCTGGAACTCTCTTCCCCCTATCCATTCCCTCCCTCACGACAGAGTCATCTGGCTTCCCTCCTCTACCAAAAATTTCACCACTGCTTCTGCTTGGAACCTATTCCGCTCCCCCTCCCCTCCCCCCCTATGGCCCCCCTTGGTTTGGTTCAAAGGTCATATCCCTAGACATTCCCTTACCCTTTGGAGAGCCCTAAACATAGCCCTCCCAACTCAGTCATTCCTTGCCTCCCGCCACATCCCTGTGAACCCAAATTGCATTCTTTGTTGGAATGGTATCGAGGATATCGAGCATTTGTTCTTCACTTGCCCTTTCTCTAGTGCTCTTTGGAGAAAAGCCATTAACTTCATTTGGCCCTGCTCTCGTCGATCCTTTGGGTTTGCTCGGGATTGGTCTTGGGTGTTGAGTAATTTTTCAGGTACCTCTATTTGTGACCGAATAGGCAGGCTCGTGTTTAGTGCTTCAGTCCATCATTTGTGGTGGGAGCGAAATCTCCGGCGCTGGACTTCTAAATCTCGCTCTATAGATACTATATGGAATGCTATTTACTTTGATGTTTCCTCTAAAATCTCTGCTTATCCCTCCCCCCTGGTTGTTGACTCCCCAAGGAACAGGCTTATTGTTGTTGCCTGGGGTCTCAACTCCCAATTCCATTCTCCTCTATGATCCTGGTCATTTGGATCCTCCTTTGTATTTGCTTTTGTCTTTATTTAATTAATTATTCATCCAAAAAAAAAAAAAAAAAACCCAAAACAATTCTAAGTAATGATAACACGTGAAAAGTATCCCCTCAGGTTACCTCCAATTAGTATATTGTTGAACCAAAGTACACCAAAAAAGTTTCCAGGAAAGACTGGAAGGACACAACCGATCCACTTAAATACCAGACTCCTTAGACAAAATTTTCCTAGACATGCACTTAATCACCCAATATACATTTACAAGATACCCGAAAAGAAAACAAACACGGTCCAAAGAGCAATTGGTCCGAATACTTTTTTTCTCTCTCTCTCTCTCTAACAGAATAGTAGATTAGAAGCAAAAAAAATAATAATATGGTTCGGCCAAATATGCAATGGAGAGAACCAAAAATATAATCTAAATTTGGTTTGGTAATTTGGAAAAAACCAAAATATGGTTCGGCCAAAGAGAACCAAAAAATGGACTAAATTTGGATTGGGAATTTGGAAAAAAACCAAAATTTGGTTCCGCCAAAGATGAATGGGTTTTAATGGGATTTTAGGAATACTGAAACATTACTGCATCGTCGAGTTTCAGAGGGTTAGGTTACCTGGCTTCGATGGATGATGGTGGGTGAAGTAACTTGGTCGATGACTGATGGCTGAAGACGATGATGGCAGCAATGGCGGAAGACGATGGCGGCGATGGCTGAAGGCAGCGATGGTGAAAGATGATGGCGGCAATGGCTGAAGGCAGTGATGGCGATGGTGTTTACGCTCTGATCGTCGTCCCTCTTTTACTCTCTTCAACAGTAGCTATTAGTTACCGTCAAAGCAGATGAAGGCAGGAGAAGGACTGGAAGCAGATTCTGAAGACGATGGCTTATGTATGGTTCAATGATGAAAAAAAAAAAGGCGATGGCTGCTTGGAGAGACGTCTCAGTAATGGAGGTAGGTTTTCCTCACCGAGAATTTTTTCCCCTTTTCTTCCCTAATCGATCTTAGGCTCTGATGCCATGTTGAGAAACACGAAATTGGTAGAATGGCTTACTGATCAATGATCTCAAGCCCTCTATTTATAATTAAGTGGACAGTACACTATTACAAGGAATATAATTTTACATGAATACAAACTCTAATTTAACTCCTGTACAAACTCTAATTGAACTCCTAATAGAATCCAACAATATGCATTTCTGTCATATCTTGTGATTCTGATTACAATAGTCAATCAATCTTCCAATATGCATTTCAATCATATCTTTGAATTCAATTGCAAGAGTCAATCAACCAGAGTTGTCAAAGCGGCAAAGCGATTAGGGCTCTGTCTAGACGACAAAGCGGCAATAAAGCGACCAAAGCAGTTGGGTCAAAATTTTTAATACAACTACTTTTTAATACAAATACTTTTTATAATAAGCTAAACAAACATTCAACAATCACATTCATTATAAAAATAAAAATAAATAAAAAAACAACAACATTCAAGAATCACAATTACATTTATTTGCCGCAATAAATTAATGGATTACATTTTTTATTATTCTGAACAATCCACCATTTAATCACTCGCAACTCCAAAATAAATAACAATATTGTTCATTTATAGTTTAGTGAAATTAGTTTTAACATGACTTCTTCTTAAATATACATGAATAATATTCAAATTGGAATCAAAATTGATATATCCATTTTTCCCTTTTTTTACCAAACAGTGCCGACATGATAAATTAATAAATCTCATTATTCCGATTTCCAAGTCATTGTTTATTTAATGATTTGTTGATTATTGATATTGAGTATGGCTTATGCTTCACATTATGTTGCCTACAGGCACTTTTGGGCCTCGAAGTTCATTTGCAAATTGGGCTTCAATTCCGAAATGACTCACCTATTCTCACCTATTTAAATTTATGTACGGCTTTGTAGAATAAATTATTATTAGAAAAATGTAAGAAAAATAATATACACAAATTACAAAATGTAAAAAAGCAGCTACTTTAGCGTCTAGGCGGCAATAAGGCATACAAGGGGGCAAAGCGGTAGCGCCTAGGCGAAAAAGAGGGGAAAAATCACCCTGTCAATTAAGCGGTCAAAAATTAAGTGGCTTAAAAACCGCTTTGCTGCCTAGGCAGACGCTTTGACAACTATGCAATCAACCTTACCTTATGCATTTCAATCACATCTTTGGTTTCCAATTATCTTGCCAAGGATGCTCCCATCCACGATTGATTGGCTCCCATAATTGGAAAGAAAAAATGGAAAACACTGAAAAATCAAATCAAAATTTGCCCAAAAATGGGAGAAATTTCATCGGAAAATCGATTATAAAGGGAAAGAAATTGCCAAATTAATCGCTATAATTTAAGAAATCAAGTCGTTTCGCCCTCTTTCATTTCGCCAACTAGCAACATGTCAAAATACTCGACGAAATTTTGTACCATGAGTGAAACACCATATCTGCTCGGCCGTGGACACAACCTTCGGGTGAACCATGTAAAATCTTGTCTTGTGTTCTTGATTTTGCTCCATTTTTCTTTAACACAATTGTTAATACTCAGCCGACCACCCCACTCAACCTCCCCCCCCCCCCCCCCACCCAAAAAAAAAATGAAATTCTTCATAACTAGCACCAACAAAGCAACTTGACAACTCTCTTGCTTTTACTATTTCTCTCTTTGGAAAAGCCACCCCAGTTTATGTACTTGGTGCGTGCATTAAACACTTATATAAGTATATGAATCAGATAATTTTGAATGTTTTGGTTACCTGCTAACTATTCTTGTTTCAAAAATAGGTAAATGTTCCACCTAAATGGGACGGAATCCTATTTGTCAAACCTAGTTGTTCATGTAGAAGGAAGAAGTCACAATTTCGAGTCTTTGATTGTAAGAGACATGAAATAGTCGAGATTGACCGTGAGTCAACTTCCAAGCCTCAGCAAACCATGATGTCATTTTCCCCTAGCACCTCCAATTCAATGTCATTTTCTCCACCCATGCCCAACATCTCTTTCACTTTCCAAGGGCACCATTGCTCTTTCATCTAGTTTTCTTTCCAAAAATTACCTTTTTCCTTGGGTATCTTCTTCAAGCATGGAATTTTTTATGTGAATATGCAAACATTCATTGCTTAGGTGTTTCCTAGCCACCTAGACTCCCTTGGTTCAAAGGGCATCTTGATTTCCTAGGCGGTGCCTAGTTGCCTAGCTAGTTGGACAAGTATGGTGTTCTGTAACTTTGAAGAGAAGTTTTGTATGAATATTGTAATCATGGGAGAGCTAAGGAGCCCAATTCAGAGTTGAGGGCATCCTCTCAGCTAGGTTGAGTGTCTTCCCCACCCCCCACCCCCGGCGTGGGTGCATCACCCAAGCTATCTATCTTGTATTCTAGCTAGCAGAACACTTAAATATTTCCTTTTCTTATTTTCTCTTTGCATGAAGAGCTTGGCCTACATCATTAACTCACATACTCTCCCCATGCATTGGCATCCATATTTCTTGTAGAACATACAGTAGCATGCAGCCTCTTGGTATTCCTGGATTTTCAGAGCCTTATCTTGCAACATGACCAACTCCATTTGGGCTGAGAAATTTGGCCTATAAGGTAGACTGGAGTCTATCTATCTGCAAAATTTGGGTCCCATCCAAGCTGCCAGACAGAAGATTATTTGGGCCATACAGCAAAGCCCTTCCATATGGTCTGCCCAGGAAATCAAATCATAGGTCTTGGAAATATTCAAGAAAAATTACAACAAAAGTCTGGCAATACAGAAAAATACTTTCAAGTCACACACGTATGGAAGCCATCACAGAAGCAAGCACCAGACGAGGACAGAAACTGGTCAGGAATGATGACGAGGCTTTATGCATTAAGATTTTAATGATTTGATTAATTTCCATTGACAAAAAGGGATCTGATTTTGATGTCATCAGACATGATCCTCAGCCTAAAAGCAGCTCATGCCAAACAGAATGAGCAACTAATGCTGACAGAAAATGGAAACCAAACAACTCTACAAAAATTTTCAACCTTCTGGTAGCAAGAGTTGTTTGACCCAACATTGTAAGATGCAATTCTGTCCACCTTAAGGTTTTGCAAATGTGGAAGATTATTAGGTGTAGTAACCAGTGTAACCTCTACTTCACAATTGAGTGACAAACATCCATCTATGCAGATATACATGATATCAAGATCGTCGTCACTTGAGGAGAGACCAACTATCTTTTTTTGCTTATGTTGTATATGCATTATTGGACGAATTTCATTTCTTGTTGAAAATTCTTCTGCACCATCATGACCAGTGGGCTGGGGAAGGAAGAAGGACGCTGAAATCTTACATAACAAGGAGCATGTAGTCGACATCAACAACACAGAAATCCAAGCTACACACTAAATATTGATATCAGAACAACCTTACCTGTCAGCATTGATTAGCCAATCAAACACAAAATCTTCAAGCCCTGACCATAGCTTCTCTGGAATCATGACAAGACAAGTCATCAACTAGAAAAAACAAAAATGGAAATAAAGAAACAAAATATAAAATAATAGATACCTGTAAGCCCCTCCTGTGGGCAGCACTCCACAAAGCGAATGCACGCTGAGCAAAATATGCACTCCACTGCAAGCTGAGCTCAACACAGGATCCTTGTTAACATTGGAGAAAAAATAAATTTATAAAATTCCTAGACAAGAAAAACAAAGGATGATATGATCATATGCAAAAAGGAGACTGATAAGAACCTACTAATTCCTCTGAAAATCAATACGAAAATACAAGAAATAACAAGGATAAACTGGTTTTGATGGTGCCAGTCATCCCCACACCCACGGTGCCCCTCAGCCTACGGCTGCCCAACATAACTCCCAAAATTCTCCCCCTTAGTCCTAACACCCTTCCCCTATTTATAACCCCTCATTAACCCTAATTTCCTATGTCTCTCCTCAATGTAGCTTAATACCGTGATCCTGGGGCCTTATCACTACCGGCCCCTTCGAAAATCACCTTGTCCTCAAGGTGTTGGAAATTTTGAAGTTTAGTCTTCACATGTTTGCCGCACAACCAGCCCATCTCAGCAACATCCGCGTCAAGCAATGCTGTGTGAAGCATCCCATTTATCCACAAAAATACATCTGATATAATACATGGACGAGTAACCCAGGGGAACTGCTGCACAAGATGTATCGGCAATTTTGCAGTGCTTGAGTTTTCCGCTGTTACATTGGCTCCATGATCGCTTCTCTCCATGAGGCGTTGAAAAACAAAAACGGTAGAGGGCAACGAGAGAGCACCACTAAGCACTAGAACCGCAGCAACACTTTCAATGTCAACCAGATTAGACTCGACATGAGAGAGAAATTCCAAAAATTCTGTTCCAAAAGTCCCTTTGGTGAAGCTCAGAGCAATTGTTAGAAAATTTGCGATGATTGTACTATCAAACACCGCGCTCCTGGCATCATGTCCCTTCTTTGGCAGAATCAACTTAGCAAGAAGCATCGGGTCTTTCATGAGTACCCTCTTTGGTGCTGCCATTCCAAACTTGCGTGCCGTTCTACGCACCAAAGGCCAAAACAAATGTGCGAAAAACTTGGGGAAAAGAGCATCAAGGCTTAGAGCGAAGCACTTGGTCTGGAAATTTCTGTCACCGACAACGAAACCAACCCCCATCGCACCGCTGCAACTCCATTCATGCCGCCTGCTTTCAGTCTCAATTCTGCGAGGTTGAAGACGATGATTTCCCATTTTGTGGCTCGATCAAGCCCTGGTTCGGTAAGTGCTTGGTTTGAATTAGTCTTAGGTGTGGATCGTGGTCCAACTGAGTTATTTGGGTCCAAATTATAAATAAGAGATACTGGATTTTGTTGTGATGAAATGGGCCAGCCCCATAGTGGGTCTTCTGAATTGGTAGGGTTCACACACTTAAACCCATGAGTAAAAAAGGATAGGTTGGGTATTGGGTGAACAGAATGGGTTGGGCTTAATAGAGTGGGCTAGGCCCAAGGTGGGTCTTTTAAATGATGGTGTCCAAACATAAACCATGGGTTAAGAGAAATGGGTTGGGCGTTGGTTTGATGGAATGGATTGGGCTTTGGGTCATGAAAAAGGAATGGACCCAAGATAATTCTTTTGAATGGTTAAGGTATAAGCACTTAAAATCGTGGGTTAAGAAATATGGGTTAATGAAATAAGATGGGCTTGGGGTTAACGGAATGGGCTTGGCCCAAGGGGGTTTCTTTGGGGGTCTAGCGGCCCAGTCTTTGTAATGGTCCATCTGGGTTTAAGAGGTCCTCGGTTTTTAGAGCTCGAACCGAATCTGTGAACCGGTTGAGAGGCGGTTCGAATGAAAGAGCCTCCTTCCCCTTCTCTTCTCCTTATTCGACGAGCTTCAGCCCTAACTGCTGCCTGCAACTTGCCGCCGATTGCACCTAGCCTCCTTCAGTCCTTCTATGCCTCTTCACTTCACCGCATCTTGATTTAACCGCAGAATATTGCTTCTCCACTCTGGTTCGGTAGGTATCCTCACTCAATCCTATCTTCGTCTTTCTTCTCCACGTTTGGTTAGGCGTGACTTCCGTAGCCAGCAGTACTCCATCCTCCATTTGATACTTTTTTCCAACCTTCTCTACAGCCCGATTTGGCGATTCATTCACGTTGATACTATACTCAGATTCAACCTGGTTGGTGTCTATCTCCAAATTTGATCTCGGTTGTCTCCCATCGCTAAACTCACACCTCAGGGCTTCTTTGAATCCCATCCAATTCTTGCGATAGATCCAGTCGAGTGCCTCTTCTTCCAAATGCTGGATCGCCACCCCCAAACACTGCTCTTCCTCGATCTGGTTCACCCAACAGGTTACCCAGCAGAAGAACCTCTAAAATCCATCTCTGAACTTCTCCTTCACCAGAAAACGAAGGCGCATCACCTTAATGGATCGTGAATGCTCTGATGCCAGTTGATAAGAACCTACTAATCCCCTCGAAAATCAATACGAAAATACAATAAATAACAAGGATAAACTGGTTTTAATGGTGCCAGTCACCCCCACACCCACAGTGCCCCTCAGCCTACGGCTGCCCAACATAACTCCCAAAATTCTCCCCCTTAGTCGTAACACCCTTCCCCTATTTATAACCCCTTATTATCCTTAATTCCTTATGTCTCTCCTCAACGTAGCTTAATACCGTGATCCCGAGGCCTCATCAGAGAAAGAATTCATGATTCAAATGGGTCCAAAATGGCAACAACAAACCAACCTGACCCAGTCAGAATGACTAATTCTAACTTAGGTAGAGCTTAGAGATCTCATTTGGGGTTTAACTTCTACTCTAAATTGGAGTTGCAGAAGAAATAAATTAAAGTCCTCTCCTACTATCAGCATGTACTGAATCATGAAGGTCCTATCATCGTATAAGGGGTCTACTTAGGGAGTAATGCCATCACTACCTCTAAAAATATGGTTCCTCTACAATGCCATCACCTAGCAATTCTGGATTCACGCAGGAGTTTTCCTGCAACTAGGAAAGCTAAGAGTGAAGTTATACAGTGGCCCCATTCCAGCTGCAAAGGGAGGCCTCTATATCTTCTTATCCTCTTATAGATCCCAATGCCACAATTTGCAACTGTACCTCTTTCCCATCAGGGTTTACCAAATTCCATTCACTCCAGCTGAGAAGAACATCCAAGATAGTATGAAAATGCACCCAATACAACAAGAGAAAAGTGTCCTCACACTAAAAAGTACATATTTTCACCATATATCCCACGACTGAGCCCAACACAACTTTGCACAAGACAACATGCATTCCCTATACATAAAATATAATATTAATAAATCTTATAACCAAAATCACTGTCAAGAGCATTACAAAAGTTGTATTGACACATGCCCTATTAAAATTAACAAAGCACATTTGGTAAAACCACATTAGACATTGATTCCATATGAAGGCCTCAGCACAAGCCCAGGAAGCTCATAAGGTGCTGGAGGTAAATCCAACAGGCTGAAAATTGACCTTCAGATAGTCATCTTTTTGGGTTTCATTTTAATGTGCCTAACTTATAAGTCCATAACATGGGGATGAAGTAAATGGAATTAGTAGTCAACTGAGTGTCTGAGTGAGACTAGAATACTTAGTAGCTAGAGATTTTAATTTTATTTATTTACTTTTAGTGTGTCAAAATGTGACCAGGTGCCCTTTTATTCTTTATATATGTAATGCACCACCATAAAGTAAAATGATTTGAGTAAAGTACATCAGTGTTCCTTAGGAATTCTAGTGCTATTGAGCAATTACATATGAGATCCGCATCCCAAACCTAATTTCTTCTCCTCTCTCTTTTTCCTCCCAAGAATATTAGGTTTCATCTAGAACGCCCCTTCCACCAATCTGATTTCTTCCATTGACAACAAAGGCTTTTCCATATCTCAGATATGATCATTGGGCCTCCTTGAATCTAAGATCCATAATCTGGAATACTAGATTCAATCAATTGATATCAGAACTGAACCAGGCCATAAGTTCCTTTTTTTTCAAAGACAAAATATTGTTGTCCTATAGGAAAACTGTAATATTATTCACAGGTGAAAGGGAAAGTGATAATTTTGTCTTGTGGTCTATGCTGGAGAAGTATCAAATACCAACAACAGCATCATTGAGTGTAAGAATGATTTCTTAGTTGAATCCTTAACTTCCCAATATTGTGATGGTGTTTATGTGATATAAAATCCTTCCAAGCACACGTGGTTTAGGGTAGTTGGAAGCACGGAAACAAATCTTGGTCAAAACTTGCAGTTTGGATCAAGCTATCTCAGTTCTCTAGGTAACTGAGAAAAAACCTTAGCAGAGTCAAAAAAATACTAAGCTCTCAACACTGTTGAGATTTGTGATATCTGTCAGTGGGTTACTATTTCTGAGTTTATGGTTGAGTTACGATTTAAGGGGTTGAGGATCTGGATTGAGTTACTGCTTTTGGGTTAGTGGATCTGGCTTGAGATCTGATTCTGATTGTGCAGGAGGACTTTCTAAAGTTTCTGTTTTTTGGCTTCCTATTTTAGTGACAGAGTATTCTATTCCTGTTTTCTTGTAACCTATTGTTATTGCAGCCTAAAAACAAAGGTCCTGTGATTCTGCGCAGTCTGTCTAGGATCACAGGGAGTTCTCTCTTTATGGTTTGTCTCTCCTGTTTCTTTCTTCTTCCTTTTCATCTCTTTTTCTGGTATGATTATTAGAGTAAGATTTCTCATAAAGAGCTTTCCACTGCTTTAACCAATATTGACTACTTCCAGTAATACTTCAGAAATTTTTATAGTTTTGACCAATTTCAGCCAATTTTGAGCCCATCGTATGTGGAGTTTTACCCAAAGGTTACCATGTTTCAACCATTTCAATCAAATTTAGGTTTTTGGCTGGTAAAAACTTCATTAGCACTGAAACTTTATCCTCTGTTGGAACATGGAGTGGCGTTACAGAGCACAACTGAAATTTATGCACCTTAAAGCATTCTCACATGCACTGGTCATTTGTTCTTCAAGGACTGATTGAAGAAGTATACTCAAAAGTTAAAAGATGTGGCACCAATAGTGCAGAGGCTGCAGCCACAGGAAGAGGCAAAATGATCAATAAAGGAGCAAAACAAGGCGGGACAAAAAAATAACAGTGCTGGTGGGGGTTGAATCAACAATAGACTTTATTACAGTCATGGATGTCTTACAAGTAGAATTTGTTATTCCCATGTATTTCAAGATGAGGACACACCGTGAACGTTTTCACCTTCCTAACTTGATACATCATACTAGAATGGAGAATGGATCATTCTTCCAAGCTCTTTTTGTCTTTGACCCTCTACAGAACTTGATGGTGAGTTAGCAGCATTAGAAATTAATCACTTATGTAGGCCTTTGCACAAGTTTGGGGGACTATTACACTAATATGTGCTAGTGGTAAAGGCTGAAATTGACCTTTGGGTAGTTACACAACTTGGGCCATTTACCCTTTCCTTTTTCTCTTTTGGTTTCGGGGGTTTTGGGGTGGCTTTCTTCTTTCTTTTTTTTTAGGTGGGGTGGCGGTGGAACAGATATTGGGTTGGTGGTGGTGGATATAGGATTGGTAACTCAAACTTAATTTCTACTCCTCTCGACTCATCTCTTCTTCAATATGTTTCCTTTATTCATTCTCTCAAGAAAACCAATCTGATCTCTTTTCCTCCCCTTCCATCAATCTGATTCCTCCCCCTAATAATGCAGTTGCTTCTTCCTCTATCTTCCTCTATCAGATCGGATCACAGATTTGATCATTGGGCTTGCTTCCATCTAATATCTATAATTTGAATTTTTCAAACTACAATAACTCATCTCCTATCAGTGTAGCACTTCTTTTGGCATTTTCAAAAACAGCACAAAAAGGTTATATAGCTAATAATGAATAAAAAAAATGACACTTATGGACTTCAGTTGATCAATTACAAGTTGAAAAAACTAAAAGAAAAAAATCCCATTCAATATTTTAACAATTTCAACTTGTGTAAGTCTCCAATAACACGTGTAATTGAAGTGAAAATTGTATAGAAATGCTATACAGCAGCAATGAAGACATTATGATCATTGACAATGATAGCAACAATGAGAAAACAGGGGTAGACATACATACAAACCTTTCGCTGAAAAGTAGAGGCATCGTTAGCGCCCTTTGGGGATTCACTGCACAGATTCAAACATCTTACTTCAGATCAGAAATAATCATAATCAAAAGCAAATCATAAAATTGCACTAATTATAATATTATGACACCTTCTCCATAATTATTACTATTACAATAAAGATTATCGCACATACAAAGCTGCACAGAAAACAGGAGAAAGAGCTGCAGAGTATTTGTAGCTCTAGTACTAGTAATACAGTAGGCTGGACCTTTTGGACCAGGTTTGTTTGGTTCAATAGGTTCAATTAATGGGTTATTTAAGTGATTATGTGACTAGTTAACTGAGCCAGATGGTGTGTACTATTTTATCTATCAGTTCCCTGTTAGTACTTTAAAGCATGGGAGAGTATGAGCTGTCCTGGGCTGAAGTCTGTTCTAATTCTAAGTCAAGCCCTATTAGCATTAGGACCTCGTTTTTAAGGCTGAGTAGCCTGTATATATATACCCCTGCCCCATGGATGAATAGAAGAGATCCAACTTATGTTATTTTGCTTGACCAATCTTATGTAATCTCCTTTTGTGCGGAGAAGCTGCTGCTTACATTTAAAATCCAGTACTCCTTGCTGATTCAATCTCTAAGATCAATCCCTTGGGTATTAGGTTATTAAGATCCTAATCCTTATTGCTGACTGTTGAATTGGTCCTCTAATTGATGCCTTGAAACCTGCTGCCTTGGTAGGGAAATCATCATCCCTATCCCCTTCCTTTCCCCGTAACTCTATCTTTACTAACCTGCTGTAAACCCCAAATCTAGGGTTTGTCTTCAGGATCAATTCAAGTGAACCAGCAGTAATTCTGGGGTTCTGTAACCCTGTGGACCTGTGGTTCGAGTAAAACGCTGTCTTGAGGGGTTTTAGGGTTTAGGAATAGGACCTACAGGGTTCGGGTAAGCTTAGGGTCTAGGGTTTATTGATTTCCAGATCTGAACCTTGCTGTGACTTACAAATCTACACTGAATCTTAGATTTTAGGTTTATGAAAATTAAGGTTTCTAGGGGGTGGCTAGGGCTAGGGCTAGGGCTAAGTTATCTTTCCTTCTATTGCAATGGAAGATGTTCCTACTGGCCAGCTGGTTCAGACTAGAGAAGTGGTTTCCACATTTTATTGGTGAGGTTAAATTTCTGATTGTTTGACTCTATATGAGTTATAGCCTCAGATTCCCCAGCACCCACGCAAACAAAGAAAAGGATCCCTGTAAGAAGTAAATGTCATATTTATTTATTTATTTTGGATGAATAAAAGATTATATTAAAGAGGGAGTACAAGGTAGTGTTCGTGCCTTAGTCCATCACCTTTTGGTTGGAGTGCAATCTTCGAAGATGGACCTCCAAATCTCGCTCTACAGACATGATTTAGAATGCCATCTATTTTGATGTTTCTTCTAGACTGGTAGCTATTCCTCACCCCCCCCCCCTATTGATGATACCCCAAGGAACAAGCTTATTGTTGTCTCCTGGGGTCTTAGTTCTTCTTTTCGGTCTTCTGCTTAATGTCATATATTTACTTAAGAAGAACACCTCCAATAAGAAAAAGTGATGGAAATCCATGAGGAAAAAAAGTTACAAGGATGAGGAGCAATTGAGCTGCCGTGTTCTACAGCTCCTAGATAAGGCTTACGACATTTTTTGGTAAGATAAGACTTGGGACATCAGGTACAGATTTTTGTTATGATGAAGGATAAACCAATGTATCAGAACAGACTATTGAGAAAGTTAATAATATCTAAATCCTAAAACACTACAGTATTATTGCAGTAAATCTTATGAGGGACTGACACAAATACATTTCAGCAATTTAGTTATTTTAAGGCTTTTCGTGGAGGTGTCATAGCTTAAGTCTTAACAGACAATGCTATGCCTTTTTTGCTCGACTCTTGATGGGATTTCATATATTCCAAGTTATTAGGATTGTGTACAAACTCAAGCAGGAATAGTATATTTTGAGTCTCAGATACAACTGGATCTATCCATCCTTGGATTTTCACAGATTTATCGAAATAATTCATTTCAACTGTTCTCATTATGATCACCTATCACAAAAATTCAAGCAGTTTCTGACCAATACTTTTCCAGCTCACAGCCCCCCAAAAAAAAAAACTCATCCCAAAGCATTATCTATCACATATTAAACAGTAAACCATTCATTAAATCCTTCAATCTCGTAGCCCATACCAACCCCAGAAAGTAGCAGATAGGTGTTTCCCTTTCAAAAGGTTGTCTTAAAAGCCTCAGTACTACCCATTAAACAACAGCATAATTTTTTTTTCCGATATGCACTTAACACAATTCAAAACAGTAAAACTTATTTAGTCGCCCAAGAGTTCCTTCTGTTTAAACGGTTGTCTTGTGGAATTCATTACCATATACAAGTTGGTTAGACTTTCTGGAATGAGACAAATAAGCAGTAACTGAATACAATTCTGGGATGTAGAGCTTTTTCATGGTTTGTGTTGACACTGCCAGGTATCGAATTAGATATGCTTGTCTTGTGAAAAATAGGTACATAGTACTAGCTTTTCTTTCCGCCAAAATTCCTTTCTTTATACTCGGTATTCCTATAATTTTGGTTAACAGCTGATAGTTGTGATGTTTATAATAGACTCTCAAGGGGTTTATAAATATTGACCCAGTTGTAATTTCAAACATTTTGATAAGTTATAAATTAAAGCTTATCTTTGTTGTTGCCAATAAAAAGGAAAAGAGAAAATTGTTTTTCTCCTTGGCACAGTCTAATTCTTGTCAACTTAACTTCTCGCTAGTTAGAGCTAGTCTTTCTGAATGTCCCCCAGAATAAGCTATTAAGATGCTACTTCTCAATTCAAGAAAACTTATTGTACCCTCTAGAAAAAGGATCGTGCATAGGGCGACATATGCTATATCTCCATAATGAATTCATAAAGCATCATAAACAAACAAAAGTGAAAAATTATTGGGAAATCAGGAATGAGCAGCTAACCTTTCTCTCCACTTAGAAAGAGCTTCCAGAAGGGGTACAGGTGTATGTCGAGCAACCATAGCCAATGAATCTAACACTTGCTCATAAGCAGGGTCAGATGGTCGAAGATACTGTCCATCCTGTTTAAGGGGCCATGTAAGAGAATTAAACAAATATCTTGCAAAATTGGAGTAAAATTACCCTATTTCAATCAAGTAATAAATAAGATCAGAAGTGATTATTCAAGATAGCTTTAATATCTATCGCAATATTACAAGGAAAGATACAAACAAGGTATTTACCATTTACAAACTTGGCCAAATTTATAGCTTGGCCCTTACGCTGGTCGCTAAGGCCTCACCTGGGTATTACCTAACTAGGTCACCTTGGCCAGAATTTTATTTATGGTGCCACCTTATTGCAGTTTTCTGTATCTTCGAAACAGATGTAACTAAAGCATATAATCATGATAATTCAAAAAAAAAAATTACTCTTCTTTGATCATTTGTTACTCTCTTTGATGTTGATATGATCATTGACTAATTGGCAAATGCTTCAAGCCTTGACTTTAGTTTTTAGTTGAATCTATGATTAAGTAATCTAATATTAGTAACATAACTTGGTTTGGATATTATTGTTGTTAGGTACCAACAAAATCTGAAAGATGTAAGATTCTGAATCTCTCCATGTTTATGCACACTGTAACCAACAACGCCAAACCTAGGCCACCATTTTCGTTCCAAGGGCGTTGGCCAGTACCCTTGGCACATTAACAACTCAAGTATATCACCAAGCATCATCTAGTAGTTCTATATTTTTGAATACACAATGTGTTTTGGAAGAGGAAAACCCTCATGGGCTCATACTTCTTTGTCATTTTCATCTTTCCTTTAATATTCATATCACACGTGCAACCTTAAAAATGAAATGACTTACCAAAAAGTTTATAGGAACTGTTAAGTCTTTTTTCAGTAGAGAGGAACAGTAAGTCTAACAGAAAGTACAGAGGTAAACATGCAGTCAAAAAACCTCCCATGTTTAGTGATACATACTATACAAATATTTGACAAGGAAAATTTAGTAGAAAAATTCCATAGAGAAGCATCATGTTTAACCTTTCAGGTTTTCTTCGCGTTTCACCTATGCAATTCCCCTTACTTTTCCTAGTGAAACTTATGCTTCTCAATGAATTTATCAATACCAAATTGTATATTTTGCATACAATAGTAAAATTATATGGTATTATAAAAATAATGAAGTTCATATTAACATTAAAAAATATGTTACGCACAGACAAAATGATGTGTGGGCAACATATCTTTGAATTTTAAGGGATAAGCTAAATTAGTGATACAAAAATGGATACATATCTTGTAAAAAATTCATGCCTTTCCATACTTTCCAAATTGCTCAGGCCCCAATCTATAAAATGTCTTCTGCTTCCCAAATTACATGGAGATCTCTAATGTTGAAATATCCAACCTAACAGCTTAAGTTATAAGGTGGAGAGACATGAAAGCTATAACCACTGGTATATGAAGTCATTCAGAGTCCTAGAGCGAGTCAACATGGAATTTTCGAAACATATAATGTATTGTGCGAACATTAGGGTCCCATTGGCTAAGAAAATCATAGTACTGAGTTGAAAATTCATGTCCAACCTGTGCTTGCGCAGTCTCAATGCGACGCCTAGCAAGAGGAAGAAATCGCTGCAGCAGTGCATCAACAATCAACTTTGCTGCACTTCCAGCTCCCATTTCTTCAAATCAAATATGCTATCTTCACCTCATCTGTGCAAACCAATACCCAAGTTGCATCATTAATTAATTAATTAAAAAAACTAATAATAATAATACTAAAAAGAAAAACTCATTCATAACTTCCCATTGGAATGGTGAATGTAGGAACCCAGCAAGTGAAACACTCCATGTCTTCCTTTGGGGGGGAAGGGGGGGGGGGGGTTTCCAGTTGAAATATCCTACAAGAATACTGTTTCTATATGCACAGCTCTGCCTCTCAAATGCCCTAACCTTCCGAATAAATATTTGATGGAAAGGTGAAGTGAAAAATCTGGAGGATCATAAAGGGTGGAATGTATTCTAAAGTGGTGAAGCCCAACAATGTACACCAAGCTAATGATCCATGAAGTTCTCTGACCCATTACAGGTTGAGATCCTTTCATGAGGTACTGTCACTTGCACATTATATGAGAAGAAATGGGAAGCACCACAGATGTGGCAAAGCTAGAAGTGAAATACAGGACCTACAGTGACACCATATATGGTGTTCACAGATTAAAAATAATACAGTGCCATAAAATAAAATCTGAAAGGGATAAACTTCAATTGTAATGGTACAGGAAGTGAAAAAAATCAATTCTACTAGCAGCACCAATACTGACAGTCGTGTGACAATCCTAAAATAAGGAATGGGTCTAAGACAGTCTAAGTTTTATCCCAGTTAAAAGTTTCGGAATTGAAATGTGAATGATAGTCTCTCATAGAAATTAGAATACACAAACAAGAAATCAATCTTGTCAGACAAAATCCCGCAAAAATATTGTTTTGGATATACAAGTCTTCAAAAGCCGAAGAAACTGATTCGGAGAAAAATCAATGAACAAACAAAAGGTCAACAAAATAAACTACCTGTAATCTCGAAAAGTCATGGAATCCAGGAATCCAGCTATGCAGTGAAGAACAAAAAGAAGGTGGCTTGTCATCTCATTCTATATAGAACTGAAACCTGGGAAACACGGAAAGACTGCTGAAGCAATAGGAATTTTCCTCCCGTTTCGGGTGGCAAGTTGCTGGGCCGGCCCATTTCCGTTTATCACGGTATTAGGGCCCGGCCCGCCCATATCCAGAACAAGATTCTCTATATTTAGGGTAAGATCTAGATACGCTGCGAGAATAAAGAAACGGAAATACGCGGCTAAGATATTATGAAAAAAAAATATATATTCTTCATTTTGTCCACTTAAATTAGTTGCCCTCTCAAGTAACCAATATTTCAGTTTGTCCAATCGGGTGAACTTAAAATATTTCAAAAAAACCTAATGTTAGTTTTCTGTTAACTTTGACTTTGAAATTATCATTTTGCCCATGGAATAAAGGGGTGAAAGAAAATATAATTTTTTTGTTTTACAAAACTTCATTTAATCTTTACAAATTTACAAAAAACCCCTATTCACTCAATTCACCTAAAAAGAACGGAGAGGGAGTACCTCAGACTTGAACCATGCCAAAGAACATGAGCAAAAAGAGGTTCCTATAGAACATGACAAACTAACTCGATCTAACCACTACAAACACAATGGGGAAAGCCAATGATGGGTTAGTCAAGCGGCTAAAGACCCACCCTCCCACGGGAAAGTTCTAGGTTTGCACCCACTCGGCGGATCAAGCTACCTTTCAAAAAAAAAAAAACAACCGTTTTTTCTTTTACCTACTCTTTTCGTTCTCGTTTCTTTCTAGTATGGACAATGACGTAGTTCAAATTGGCGCTTTCTTTTCTAAGTTACTCTTCTTCTATTTTTTTTATCTCTAAATTGATATTCTTCTTGGTTTTTTTGTTTGTTGAAGTTTGTGTTCGGAGATTCATTAACAAACACAGGAAGTATAAACAAACACAAGAAGTTGTTTGTCTCACTCCGTCATCATTGTGATCGTCTTCTTCTTACTCTCTTTTGGTTCAAGGAAAGGGTAGTCTACTGTCTCCACATGGCCACTATTCCCCGCTAGCTGAAAGAGGAGCCTATCTCCTTATTTCCTCTCCATTTCTCCTTCAAGTGAATCCAGTGGATAGGGAGTGCTTTTGTAAATTTAAAAAAAATTAAATGAAGTCTTGTAAAATAAAATAACTTATACATCCCTTCACCTCGTTCACCCCATAGGCAAAATAATAATTTCAAAGTTAAAGTTAACAGAAAACTAAACATTGAGTTTCTTGTAGTATCCAAGTTCACTAGATTGGACAAATTGAAATATTGGCCACTTAATGGGCAAAACTATAAAAAGTCTTTTGTTTTTCTTAATGTAATTTTCAAAGTCAAAAGTTGACTTCTAGACTTCAAATTGCAAGCTCCATGCTACAATATGATATGACACTAATGGATAAATATCCATTTTGATACACATGGCATAATATCTTAATATGTCTTTCTATTGAATTATACTAAAATATTTACTCAAAAAAAAAAAAAAACACTAAAGACTTTGACTAGTACAATACAGTACTTTTTATCAGTTTATACGATATCTTAAAATTATCTAATCGATACAATACTTGAGACCATTACATTTAACCTTGCCCACGATTCAAGAAGATATTTTGTTGACGAAAGTTCTACCAAAAAGAAAGAAATTGTTGATGACAGTTTATGGGGAAAAATGATTTGATTTTACTGTGTAAGGTTGTTCTTAATCCACATCTTGCTTCAAAACTTCTATTATTGTTAATCCACTGAATTTAAACCTTGCTTTGTAGTTCAATTTCCTCTGGGGAGAAGTTGTTTAACGTGTAATTGTGATTCATCCCTAGTACTGATGCTATCCTGATTAATTTTGAACTTCACGACAAGTACTGATCATGCTATCCTGATTGGGGGCTCACTAAGTCATGGATATTAGTGATATTTATTATCGTTATTGTGGATGTATTTCTGACACAATAATTACAATTTCCTATGTAGAGGCACTAACATCAATGAGATCTTAGCTTCAATTCTTCGTCACTTTGCACCCTCTGCCCATACTATATTTCATGACTCCTTCTAACTAAAGTGCATGTAGCATGCCCTTTTGAAAAATATAAGTCAAGAATATCATCACTTATTTAAATTATTATTTTGAATTAAAGAATTGTATCGAAAACTTATGAATATTTTATGAATTATACCTTTATATTTTAGTTTGAAAATTATATGTAATACAATTTACCAATTGATACGGGCAAAACAAGTCAAACAAATTTGGTCCGACCATAATCAGAATGGTCCAAACAAAGTTTGGGGTCCAACCATGAATGAAACCACAAGTAATTAATGACAACTAGTTTCAAAAGTTGGATCGTTCATAGTCTGGATTGAGCTACGCAGTCATAATATGAGTAAAATACTCTCTCTTTCCCAACGGATAAGGAACAAATTGTAGAATTCAGATCGAACTCACTCACTAGATTGCCAAGGTAACTTCAACTATAAAAATCCATACCGACACTAGGGTTGAGATACGTTTTTCCAAGAATCAATCCAGCTAGCTATTTGTTTGTTGCAACCTACTTTTCTCGTTCTCAGATTGGGTATTCGACTGGCTTGAGCATTGGAGGTGTTACTCAACTAACCCGAATAGGACTTTGCAACAACTCTAGTTAAAAGCATGCAAAAGAATCAAAGATAGCCCTTGAGAGTTGTGGAGGATATCTAGTTTCCATAGATCTTCATTTTCTAGAGAAGTAAATTTTGGTGTACTCTCTAGTGGGGAGGATCATGTTTGAGGCAAGCAGGATGGACTGGCCTTGTTCGGATCCTTGGCTCTTGTGATACTAATAAAAAAAAATTTAAGAAAAGTTACAACAAAGCTGATGTGTGTAGATTCATATTGACTAGATTACATTATCGGATGTTCCAGCTTTTCCACATGTTCTTAATCAATAAATTATCTATTTACATAAAAAGAAGAGAGAAAGAAGAAGCAAAAATCATGTTCAGTAAAGCCTCATCAATCACAGAGAAGGAGAAATGATCTTCAGAGTCCATGTTTCGATTCACCCGAACTCAGGCCTTTATCTTTCTGTTGCAGAGATAACCTGATTTACCCAAAAAAAGGAAAATCGTTTAAGTTCTTCGGTTTGAAAACCACTCTCTCAGAATTTTCACTGAATAGAAAAAAGATGTGAAAGAATTCCAAATAAAAACTTACTCATCTGAGAGAGACTCCAACGACTGTAACTCAGAGCACCAGTATGGAATTTCAAGCCAGGCAATGGATCCCTGGCTTCGATGGACAAAGAGCTTTACGAAACCCATTACTGATAATTTATGCTTTTCCACACGATATTCATGCATGAATCTTTCCATGAAGAGATCAAAATGTGAAGGGAAACAGAGGTATCTCCAACACTGAGGATTAAGAGAAGCTCTGTACCATGATTTGCACACGAATGGAACACCCAAGGTCAGTGATTCCAACCCAATTCTCTGAAGCACCATCACCAAGCAGTCTGTGTTCAGGTCTTCCCATTTTGGTTTGGATTCCAACATCCTTTCTCTGTCTGTGTCTGTGTCTCGCTCTTTTTCTCTCTGGATCTGTGTGTATTGGGATATTTATAACAACTATATCTTAATAGCTGGTTTGGTTTGGTTTCTCACCTACTTTTCCCAGTTGAAGAAGTATAAGACAAATAACGATAACGTCTGAGTCATTGCTTGCTAAGAAAATCTTAGCAGCCCCGCCTCCATGTAAGGTAACTTCCAAAGAAAATCTAGCGAAAGATAAGATTTCAATATAGTGAATGCAATTAGGTTTTACCAAAAAAAAAAAAAAAAAAAGAATGCAATTAGGCTGTGTTTGTTTATTAGAATAAAGATGGGGTGGGAAAAAAGGGGTGGGAAAATTCTTGAATCAAGGAAACTTGTTTGCTGCTGATGTGGCAGCCCAACTTTCCCACCCCATGCCATTTTAAACCCCACATATTTGGTGAAAATTTGTGAGAAATGGAAAAGTAAAAAGTGGGACCCACCCCTATCACTTTTCCACAAAACCATTTTCTTTCATTTCCTTTTCTCTCACCCCACTACACATGGGACCCACATATTTTTTTTTCCAACCCACCTTTACAAACAAACGCAGCCTCATAAGGAGGCCTTACTTTGGGTCCACGAGCTGCACATTGCAAGCCTGCATGTGCAATGAGATAGCCCAGTGGCGGACCCACATAGGGGTCGGGGGCCATGGTCCCGCCTTTTTTAAAATTTGATTAATTTTCTTTTTTTTTTTTTTTTTTTTTATTCCACATGCCAAATATTACTATTTCTTCTCCATATATTAAAAATAAATTTTTAACATAAAAAAATGACAGGTATAAATGTTATCATTAATCATTATTCAACGATTACCACTAAATACCTACTTTTAAGGAACAAAAAGTTAAAATTTAATTAGAAACTAATTCACACTAAGTCACTATCCATAACTTTCCCCCTATTTATTCCGTCATATTTTTATTTACTCTCATGATTTTCTTTTTTATTTTATTTTATTTTTCTTTTTTTCTTCAAGTGTGTCACAGACGACTTAGAGGGTGTTTAGTTACATGAATCCAGAGATTTCAAATATTTGAATTCACGAATCTGAGATTTTTACCCGTTTGGTTGTAAAAATCTTTGGATTCATGAAATCTAGATATTCACATTTTTACACTAACAACATAATTTTATAAATTTATGGATATGGGGTGAAATCTAGAGATTTCATTGTTACTATAAAAATGCTAAATATTTGCGCATTCACAAAAATCACATCAACCAAATAATTTTTTAGGATGAATCCATAGATTTTATTCCACAACCAAACAGTTAATTTTATGAAGTATGACTCCATAGATTTGAAATCTATAGATTTCAACATAATGTTAGAAAAAATAATTAGTTTAGTAATTAAATTGAAAAGGAAAAAAAAATCAATTGGTGCATGCCTTTGTGGCTTTCTAAGTTTTCTAAATAGAATACTATAAAAATTGAGAGAGAGAGGGAGAGGAGAGAGAGAATACCTGAAAATTGTGGAGATGAACCAATTGATTTTATTATTATTAATTATTGAACTAATTGAATTAATTATTTTTTCTAATATTGGATATTTCTTTAGTTGTATTGAACTAATTATTAAAGTAATTGAACTAAAATATGATAAAATAATCCAACAGTGGGTCTCACATGAGCCCACACAACATGTGGGGGAGCTTAATGCTCATTCGATGGGGGAACTGATTTGGAGGACTTATTATTTGCGCCCCCCCCCAAATTGTCCCCCCCCCCCAATATTTGATCCTAGCTCCACTCCTAATAGCCTAGGCCTCATTAATTTGATCAACGCAGTCAGGTCATCAAACCTAGAGTAGAGACCCTCTCCACCTAGGCAGGGCTGTCTTCCCATTCCCACACTTGAGTCAAGATCACCTTCTCGTCCGGTTTGGGCTTTCTTAATTTACCACAAATTCGAGTGAGGCCTACATCTGAAGAATACTAAAACCTTGTAGGTCCCATTCAAATTTTGGGGGTAAAAATAGCATTAAGGGAACACATACCACTCCTCCAACAAGGTGTGATTCGAATTCTTCCACACTCACATAAGACCCATATCACCAGACAAATAGTTAGGTGAAGAGGACCTATTTTTGACATTAAGGTGGTTTCGCTTTTAAGTCTGAAGGGGAGCTCCATAGCCCACTTGCTAGTCTGGAGATTGTTCTTATCCACGGATCCACCCAAGCAGAACAAGTTGGCCTTTATCTTCCTTTTGGATTCGGATGGACCCAAAGCGTTTTGTCTGCTTTGCTGAATGAATTTGTTTTTCTCAAAAAGAAAATAAAAAAAAAAGAAAAAAATTTATACAAAATTTAAACATTTTGTTAATTCGCAAGAAGATAAGATGGTGTCAAATGAGGCATGGAACAAGCCATGAGCTCTGAAGGAATTTTATGAATGAAAACAAAATAACTTCAAGTTGTCTTGAGAATCGAGATTTGAAATATATTAATACAATTAGGAAATTTATTGACTACCTCGCAAAAAATTCTCTTTCAAAGATTTTTTTTCTTTTTGGGTACATGTTTCAAAAGATTTAAATCACCCGAATCTTTGAGAGAGCATTTACAAAAATGAGTTTGAACATGATTAATTCCTTTCTAGTGCATCAAATGACCATGTCCCAGAGCTTTCAAGGGAATGACCATCAGACCATGTAGTACTGGTACACACCTTCCAGATGTGACATTTAATAATTAACATCGTTTACAGTAAAACCTTTGAAAACCCCTTCAGTTTTTTAACAACCCAGCATTTCGTGCAATATTAGTGATAGTGCTAGCAACAACAGTAGATGCTTAAGTCAATATGGCAACAGGTTTTCTAGCCTCGCGTTATAAGTCATTTATCGATACACTAGGCGTCAAAGTCAAACCTTGCAGGATAAGTTGTTTATCGATACGATAAGTGTTATGGTGAAAATATGCTTAGGGCTCCTTGGTTCATTCCTGGTCTGGACCTGATTCTTAAGATCAAAATAGATGTGAGAGTGGGTGGGCTGCTTCTAAGGATGGGAAGCCACTTTCAATGATTAAGTCAATTTAGGTAGCGCTACTTTTGTTAAGACGTCGCTTGCGGATGTGTCATTAAATGGCCTTTTCTGCAGCTTCTCAGCTGTATGTACTAGATCATGAACCATCTTAGACCAGATTTAAACTCTTGGCTTGGTCCAAATGATCCGCTCTGGGTCATTAGCCTGAATTAGGATGACCATAATAATAATTGTCAAAGGAAACATTCTAATGCCAATTAGAAACTCTTGCTATAAATTTCAATGAAAGTGTAAAAGAATAAATATTCGAACTTAAGACCTTCTTGATAGTATTATTTCTATATAAGAGTCTCCCACTATGGTATTAAATGAGAGAGTTGGTGTTTGATTGTATATCAATCATACTATCATACTATCATACTATCATACTATCATACTACTATTATAAAAGTACGAACTCATGAAAGATGACTACATTTTTTTCCCCGAAATACTCCTAAACTTTTACTAAAATGATATAATTAATTATGTCTAAGATTGTAATTAAACACCTATAAATATAATTAATATAATATTTATTATTAATAGAATCTTCAAAGGTTTTTATTGGGAATCCCAAACATTGAAACTTCTTAGTTGGCCCATTAAAAGAAAAAGAAAAAAAATTCATCAAAATCAATAATATTTATTTAATTAAAATCATTATATATAAAAAATATAATAATTTTTATTAATTGATATTTACTAATGGATCTTCAAAGGTTTGAAGCCTCTTCGCCCAATAAAAATAAAAAAAAAAAAAAAAAAAAATAAAAAAAGAAAAAGAAAAGAGGAAAAACCCATCAAAATCATTAATATTCATTTAATTAAAATCGTTATATATAGAATGATGAAAATAAACCTTTAACTTTTTCCCTTGACACACTTGAAAGTAATAAGATCGAATAAATTATTTGTTTTTTTTTTTGGGTAATTACTGTTGCCCTCCTGTAGTTTGATTTTATTACTAATAAAATCCTGTTCTTTACAAAATTACTGTTGCCCCCTTCCTTATAATGGTGTTAAATTGCCATTAAGTTTGAATATGTAATGTCTAATTTGCCCTTCATTAAAATTAAGAAATCAAAAGACGATGCTACCCCATTTATAAAATCAGATTAAATGCCAATTTTACCATAAACTTCGTTTATTTTGAATTAATGAAATGAGCAAAATTCAAATCCTATTTGGTTTCCCACCTTCCCTAAACTTCATTTATTTTGAATTAAAGAAATGAACAAAATCCAAATCCAATTTAGTTACCCACCCTCACTAAACTTCATTTATTTTAAAAAAAAATTTAGGTGATATTCAGTTTCCAATTTGAATTGAATTCGATTTTCCTTCCTCTTCCGTTTCTATTTGAGTTTTATTCAATCATATTTTCTTTCTTTCTTTCTTCTCTTTTTTTTTTTTTTTTTTTTTTTTTTTCAAATAAAACAGATTATAGTTTTTTTTTGTCCACACTTAATTAAGGGTACTACCGTAACTTGACAAAAGGGTAAATAAGTAAAGAGATAAGTATGAAGGTATTTTGGGGTTTTTGAGAAAATATAAAGATGCCACATCATCAGTTAACTAACAGAATTGAACGGTAGGGGGGCAATAGTAATTATAGACAAAGTTGAAGGTTGGATTAGTAATTTTGAAAAGTACAGGGGATACAGTAGTAATAAAATCAAAGTACAGGGGATCAATAGTAATTATCCTTTTTTTTTTGTAGGAAAATTATTTGCGTCATTGTTATGAAAACATATAGGTTTTAAACTTTAATTCAACTCAAAGAAAAAAACATAAAAATTTTAAATTATATTTTATGACACACCACATGTGCATATTCACGTGTATTATTACTAGTATAAGATAAAAGTGAAACTTAAACCTTTGAGAAGGTCTCCCCCAAGACTAGTGATACATTTTCGTATTGACAATTATGATACTCTGCAAAAGGATGATCCTTAATCTAACTAAGAACAACTTTCACTTACCAAAATTAACAGTAGATGAAATGGGTTTGTTGTTTTGGGATTTTTATTTGCTGCAGCAGTTACAGCTTGTAGTCAATGGCTGAGATTTTGCCACATGTACAAAAAGCAATCAGACAATGTGAGATCAGAAGGTAGGGTTTAGATGTAAATATGAGTTTTTATTTTTACATCAAAAGGTTTAAAAGTTTAAAGATTTACGAAACGAAATCCCTCAGTCTACCAACTCTAATCCCTTATTTCGTTTTGCCCTAAGTTGGGATTTGCATTTCTTGAGTTCAAATGTTCAATTATTCAGGAATTGATGATTCTTCCATACCCTAGGTCACGGTTAAACCTTGTTGACTAAACCTTGTTGACTCATCTTCTTCAAGAATTGTCAGATTCGGTCAATTTTAAGTAGTTGACTGTGGTGATTTATGATGAAAATGAAAACTCACAAACCTTTTAACAAAAGAAGACACTGAAGAATGACCATCACGGTAATCCGTCCAATTGGAGCACTCAAGTTAAATCATCCAATACAACATGTTACAATTAACCCACGGTTTAAATTTCAGTTTCTATCATTAAGATTAGAGGGAGAAAGGTGAGAAAACGACTTCTGTTTCAACCATTAACCCATTTGATATTTTCTTTTTCAGATAATTAAACAAAGTTCAGGCTTTGTTGATGCTTACATGTTTCCTGGCTCTTGGTAATTTAGGCTTGAAGGTTGAACTTGAAGAGGGAAGGAGGATGAGGAAGCAAATGAACAAGTGAAGGGAGAGGTGTGAGAAAAGTAACTTATAATATTTTGTTCCAGTCCAAATCAACAAGTCGTTGTAGTATAGTGGTAAGTATTCCCGCCTGTCACGCGGGTGACCCGGGTTCGATCCCCGGCAACGGCGATTTTTATTTTTTATTTGCTCTTATTAACGTCCGGAGCATTTGTTCTTCTCCAGAACCTACACACAGAAAGTCATGAGGCTTTACATAAAAACCTAAATATTATAAATCAGCCAATTATTTCAATTCTTATTCTTCAAAACTACTTGACCAAAAGAAAAATTCTGCAAAACTACTATAGCATAGTGACAGCCACCCATACATAAAGGGAACTTGAATTCTCTATAAAAGAGATTAAGGCTTAAATAGGATAATTAATTAAGGTAACTGCTGATGAGAACATTCAAGGGCATTTGAGCTTATGTCCATGGGTTTTGAGGTTAGCATAGCATGGGCAAACCCTTCTGTTTCCATAGGTGCCTGGTGGAACACAGTTACATCTCATGCAACAGGTACCACATGCTCGAGTACACACATTCTTCCTTGATGCTTTCTTGCATCTCCTTGAACATGCAAAATGGCAATCTGCAGTTTCATCAACATCACCAAACCTCATATCATTACAATTGTGTCTTTTATCACAATAAAATGACCATGAAACCAATAAACTTACTGATCTTGGGATGGGAATGTTTTCTGTAGAGAGCAGTTCCATCTTCTCCCTTATTCATCTGAGATTTAAGCAAAGCATGAGAAGGATCTTTCTAATACCCATGTTAGATTCCTCTTATCTTTTTGTGTGCGTGTGTGTGTGTGCATGAGAGTGAAAGAGAGAGAGAGAGAGAGTTACGTTAGTGAGAGAATCCATTCCATTATGGACTGAAGCTTCAGCAAAAGCCTGTAACAAAGTACATTGCAAGTACAAAGCAAAGTCTGTTAAAGAACTTCTGGTTTCCTGAAGATAAAGTAAAGTTTGAGTTGAAACATACCTGTAGGACTAGGAGGAAGACAACAACCAAAGACAAGAGAAGCCTCATTGTTGGGCTTATCATGACAACCGATTAGTGTTTGGGGTTTGGGAGGAGGAAATGGAGAATTTGAGATACAAATTTGCAAGAACTGTGAAGAGCTGAGATCACAGGCTCTAAGTATTTAAGGTGGGAGAATCACATGTTGTGTGGTAGCTTTACAGGTTTTGAGTAGAGTGCAACAAACATGCATGACTTGAGCAAAAGACTGGTAGGCTTTTTGGATGGTTCCTTGCTTTATTTTTATTGCCTTTGCTCTCTTTTCTGATGGTTGCATAGCTGTTGATTCTTGGGGTGGGGTATATGCTTGTATGGACATGGAAAGGGAAAGGGCAGAGCCACAGAGTCACTGAAGAAAGAGGACAAAGGTGGGTTGGTCCCCAGATAATTATCAGGCTTGACACATACCGTGGCCCTTTACTGCCCAATTGGTGATGGTAAGTAAAGAAACCGTGAAGAAAGAGGGGGAAGCTTACCTATAAAGCATATATGCTTCGCTATTGTGGAGTTGGCATTGTTTTATTAGTTTTGGACTCTTTCTATCCCGTCTCTGACAGCATGTGTGTGCTGTTTGGTTGGGAAGAATATCACCACTGGGATTTACTGTAAGCATTTTTTTACAGAGAAGATTAGCGGTAGGGATTGAATCTTAAAAACAAGCATGCAACAGAAGGAAAAAAAACACAGACATGGTAAGATTTTATGTGGAAAACCTAAAGGGGAAGAAAACTCATGGTTGCCAACAATTCAGTATTTTCAACTATCTCAAAAATCAGTTACATAAAGGAAAGTTACATGTTTATATCAAAACCCAAGACTGAGACATAGTCAACATTGTCCCAAAATAATCAAGATCGATGAATAAATAACCTGAATTGCAAATCAGGCTTCACCAAAATAATTTTTGGCTCAAAACTTGCTTCCACTTGTTCCCCCCGAGGGGCTACCATGCATCCCCTGCCACTCTCCACAGTCACTCAAAATCAAGTCCACACACAACATTATACCAAGCTTAAATCATGGTTGATATTAAAGGTGTTATGTTTTGACCTGAATTCTTGTACTCGATTTGAAAGATGAACCTGCACCGACATATTTTGATGGGCGATCCGAATGACCCGTTTGCGGAGATTTGTAGTGGAAGCCAAGGTACAACCCAACCCAATGGGTCAACCCATTTACCCAAGTGGAGACTATATATGTATCTTTTGTTCACTTACCACGTTATTGAGAGATTTTGAAATTTTCGATTACGATTTTGGGTGAGAGTTTTTGTAACGCCGTTTTTGGCGATTGGTTGTGACATCTCCTTCTATTCTTCTTCTACATAGTGAAAAAACTCTTATTCTTAGCCAGTGAACGTATCATACCACATCGGTGTGTAAATCACGTTAAAACTCTACGTGTTTTCGATTTATTATTTCGTGATGTTTGTTTTAACAAAATGTATTCATTATAATCTACAATTTTTTTTTAAACAGAAGATATTTTTATATCAAGCTCTTCAAAGTAAGTTGTTGGATTGAGATGCAAACTTTTGGTTTTAAAAAATTTCTCACAAAAATAGGGACAAATAATAAACACAGAAATCCATATATGAATGAGAAACATCATAGAATCAACAAGTCTAGAGAAGTACTGAAACGTACCTATACCTATTCTCACTAGACAGCAACTTAATTATATACATAATAAGATCCATGAAATATATACATATATATAACATGACCTCCCTAGTCACTCTCTTCAGCGTCTCCAGCAACAGAGAGACATCCTTTGATTTGGTGCTCTTCTTCCTCCTGTTGAACTACAGATGACACAACGTTTACAGGACTAGAAACAAACCCATGATCTGCTATTATCTTAGTTCTCTTAATTATTCCAACCTTAGCATATTTGTTCATGAACTTGTAGTCTCCCAGTACTGTTAAGTTCTCAAGTTCTAATGAACTAAGACCAGAGATATCAGCTGCGAAATTTTTTTCTTGAAAAGACACTGTTGCCAATGCTCGACTGGCCTCCTTACCACCAAACATGGCATAGGGTCCACCAGGTCCATAAAATTTCTTGTTTTGTGACACATCATAGATCTGTCCTTTCATTGCAATCAATATTGGCTTGTTTGGGTTCGACCCATCATAGGCCTTCAGGTCCTCTACAGTAATCTCTCCAACTTCAGTAGCAGGTGAGAGTGGCTGCTCCATCTGTTCCAGAAAAGAACAAGAGATATGAGTGAGGCATCAACAGGGATGGCAGATATGTACAGAGGCTTAAGGTCAGTTTCCGATTCTGCTGTGCGAACCAGTCGAATTAGATGATGAGTCCAAAATCTACGTGTAGTTCTACCCAAAAATAAATAAATAAAATCAATCAATCTATGGGAAGCATAGAAAATAATCAGGTGTAGATCCTCTTCACCCATTCGGGCTGTCTCACCATCTTTCTATCTTGTTGGTCTAACAAAAGCCTACTTGTGGTATACTGGCAGACCCATTTGGTATACTGGCAGACCCATTTGTGAGAGTCGAGAGATGGGAGGACGAACAGTTGGGAGAAGAGGATATGCATTCAAAATAATCTTAGCAAAAATTACCTGTAATAGATTACCTCAGTCACACTTAGATACTTTATCCAAAGATTTAAAGTAATGATGTTGAGTATCATATTGATCATGTGATTTTAAGAGATGTATCGTCTTGTATTGAGTATTGTATCATACCGTCTAATGTATTTTAGTGCAATTCAATAGAGAGAGTATCAAGATGTCTCGTATCGATTGTGTCCAATATTAATACATATTGACTAGTATCATATGGTATCGTGGAATATTTAAACATTTATCCTAATGAAAATAATTCTCTAATCGAAAACCCATCCCTCAATGCGGAGTTCTAAAAACCTTAAAAAGAGTTGCTCACTTAGCGAAAAACCAATAAGACATACTACAAGGTCAAGCATTTTTTGACACCTGCCCCCCAAAAAAAATAATAATAATAAGAGGTCAATAGTTCAAATCCTCTTGGTGTTTGGGGCGAAACTTCGTCTTACATTTAGATTATATGTAAATATTACCCTTTAAGGATGTAGTCAAGATACGTGAAACTTGGTCCAGACGAACCCTAGTTTCCCCAAAAAGAGGAAAAAAACAAAATTTAAACTGAAGAGATGACAGCCTACCTCTTGGACAAATCCGCTTCTCTGAGCTTAATCTTCAAGTTCACCAATCTGCAATCCTTCACAAGAATGGAAAAATCCTTTTCAAAGTTACCATCCTCTTCTTTCTTCCCCTTCTTTCAAAATAATGAAACCAAGATTGGGACTTAAGTCGAGTGTTACAGTTCTCCAGGTTAAAATTCCCTTTTTGCCCTTGATAACCTCCATCTAGGGTAGGCAAATACCTTGCCACGCAATTCGTTTGACAGAGGTACCTTCTATACTGTATTTACAGTCCCTTTTATTCCCATGCAACCAGTTACTAGAATTGATTAAAGTGAAATTTCCATGCTACCCTTTACCCTTGTAGTAATCTTTCATCCTAATTCAGCTTTTGTGTTTACGTTTCATTTAACAATGGTTACTGCCTTCGTATTCATGTTCATCTACTTACCCTGCTTAACCATCGATCCACTAGTGTTACAAACCCTAAACCCTGAATTTGTCAAAGATTTCATCCACTATGACTCTCCTCCATCCCTCACTAAACATTATTTCGAGTGAAGTTGAGAAGTCACATGAAGTTAATTAATGACAAATCAGTTATGGATGTATTAATGTGGAATTAATTTATAAGCTAGAAATTGCAGGTTTATACTTATTATCCTTGGCAGTCATCTTCACTTTCATTCAGCTTCCTTGTTTACATTTCTTCTGCCAAGGGAGACTGCCTTCTTATTCTATGAACACTTCATCTTCTTATCCTTCACCATATTCATCTCATTACCCTGCTCAGCTCTCGGAACCAAAGGATTTTCTGTAGATGTCATCCACCGTGACTCTCTTCTATCTCTACTGTATAATCCTCAAACCTCTTTCTGGGACAAAGCTGAGAAGTCATGCGAAATTTCACTTGCCCGCTATGACTATTTAATCTCCAAAAGAAGGGACAGACACCGAACTGATGTGATTCATAAAGATTTTTCTTTCCTTGCAAAACTCAATGTTTGTGTAGTTATACGTTCGGTTATGCTGATGGGAGTTTCAGTGAAGACATTCTTGGCTACGAGTACATATCGTTCATCAACTCCATTAATGGAATCAAAGCCACTGCTAGCAGGGATTTTGTCATTGGTTGTGGTGTAAACAACAGTCTTTCAGTTACTGGTCAAGCTGGTGGAGTACTAAGCCTTGCTACTAATGACTTGTCACTGGTTGCTCAGCTTACACCTTCCAATACAAAATCGCGATTCTCTTTTTGCCATGGCAATGCAAGTGATCCTTCATCCAAAGGTCATCTGATCACTGGGGAAGATGCACATATAGCTGGCTTCACCTATTCCCTTCACATTCAGTGGCGTTTATCAAGTCCAATTTGTTGACATTAAAGTGGGTTCACAAAGTCTTGATCTTCCTCCTTGGGCATTTGGTCCGCGTGATGGGAATGTGATCTTAGATACTGGTACGACATACTCGTTAATTCCAAAAATTGCACTTGACAAGCTCGCAGATGTTATACATCAGCTAGTAGAAAGATTCAATATCCAATCAATTCCAGGTGACGGAAAGTCATGGATCAGACGCTTCACAGGAAACATTGGCAAAGACTTGAATGACTTTCCAACTATGACTATTATTTTTAGAGGAACGGAGTATTTTCATTCAAGAAGCAGAATCAAGATTTTGCTTAGACTTCGCCTATGCTGGTGGTCCCGAGAAGCCAAACATTATTGGTAGCAACCGTAGCATGGCTCAACAGTATTACAATTTTAGGTTTGATTTTGTTGCAAAAGAATTGTCTATATCATCCATTCTGATTGCAACCACTGAGTCAAATATTTACCTCTTAGCTTTTCCTTCCCTGATTCTTGATCATGTTTGATGTATCTTTAGTTTGTGTGGGTGTCACACACCATCCAGCTGGATTATGTCATACCAGAATACCTATGGGGTTGATGCACTACAAGACCTTGGTTTAGTGGCAATTCCATACAAATATATGATATAACATAAATCCAAGGACAATTGTAAATCAACTTTAAATGTCAAATTAAAACCTGAAATATTAAACTTACAATCATCCAACAACTAAACTTTAAATTTAACTAATGTTGATCAAATAGACATTAGAGTTTGAAGAGAAAAGTAGTTTGTTTACAGCGGAATAACTCTAAGGAAAATCTCTAATGGAAGAGAACAATCCTGACACGAGCATGAAGCATCATGTGCGTCCACATTTTCTCCAATCATGCCCTCATGGTGATCTACCGAAAATGAATTCTCCATAGGAGTGGGGTCTTCATATCCTGTAGAAAAATCTACAGAAACATACACACACACAAAGGAATGAATTCCGCATGACTCAACGAGGTCAACTAAATATTCATGTCATGCATTCAATCACAATTTCCGCATCATATTCATAAGGTGATAATGTAAGTAATATAATAAGTCCATGATTATGATGTTATGCTACTAACTCTATCATGAAGTTTTTATAGTAGACATGCATTAAGTAAAACAATATCTCCTTTGGGTGGTTTCAATCACTCTCCCTCAACAAGAGACATCTTTTGGGTTCTCTGCGGTTGTTGAGTAAAGTCCGTCAAGCCATGGTTGGGGGTGTAAGTCACCACTCTCTCACATTACCGTTTGGAATGAGATTTAATGCGTATCAAGGATAACTCTAGGCCCAATACAAGGTCATACGGTCTCGTATTACATATGATCTGGATATCTTCTCTCATGCCTAGTGCCATTTTGGTTCGATACATTCCCACCTATGAATGATATCCTCAACGGAAGGCATCTGTTGGATTCCATTCTTAACCTAATGGTCATCCACATATAATGGATATGATGCTCTCCATGTCCTCTCACGGGTTGACTATGGATTTCTTCTCTTCAAATTATGATTTGTTGAAGACCTTCACAGAGTCCTTGCAGAAGGTCCGCGGATGTTAGGGAAGAAGTTGTACTTTCTTCGACGGTGGTCCTGGAATCTGCAACTCAAATAGAAAGACCTCTCCTTCCTTCCCCATTAGGTCACTCTCCCTAGTCTCCTCCCTTACACTTTTGGTGCATTGAGAGCCTAAGTATCATCACCTTCACCTTAGGTACTCCCTTTTTTGCAGTTGTAAGAATAATGTTGAAGGATAGGCTTGCTATTGCTCGTCTATGCAGCAATGTCTCTACTGGAGGACTTCTACCCTCTTCCATTTTCATCAAAGAGGAATTTGGGGCAAGTTTTTTAAGCAAGAAGTTAGCTTCAAGTAGAAATCCCCTCATTACTCTTCTTGCAAAGTCTTCGGGCATCACCTTTGCGCGAGTGTGATCTCCTCTATGACCTCTTCTGATGCTACAGTGATGCTCTAAGAGAAAGGGCTGACAAGTAGCCACCATTTTGTAAAACCCTACTCTATTTCTGCAAGAGGAAGATCTAGCCATAGCATGTAGGGGCCCTTTGACATCAACATGCCCCCAAGGCTATTTTGGCCACCTCTGGTAGATCCTCCCTCCGTTGCAGTCACTTTTTAAGTAAGGCTGAGATATATGTGATTGTAAGAGTGTATATAGTTAATAGCTAGCTTCATAGGCCAGAAAGAGATATATAAACCAGGAAAGTGGAAGCGTACTAAACTACAGATAATGCCCATGCCTCTTGGCCACCATTTATTTTCTCTAGCTATTCCCCATTGCACAATACGAACAGGACCTTATCATGCAAGCATTTATTCAATTTAGATTCTGGTGTACTGCAAGAGAGGCACAATGACTCTAATAGTATGTATATCAGTATATACGTTTTGATGTGAAACGAAACACAAGCATGTACGTATGCTTGCTTATATTATGGTGCATGTGGAATACCTAGTTACTGAATTGGATCGAGAGCAAACAAATGATAAGCATGAAATGAAATTAATTCCTGACACTTTTCCAGCTTTGCCTCTGATGAAGAAACCTAGCGAGGAGAAATTAATGAAGGTAAATACATGCACATAGGTTATGAAAAATTTCATAAAACTTGTATAGGATGTCAAAATAATTTTTAATGGTAAAGATAACATGTATAAATGTCATTCTCAATAATTTAAAATCTATTTTTAGAAACTAATCCTTCAATCCTTAAAATTCTACCCTAGTTATTTTGGAAAAACATCCTCAATTGTGCACAACAGTGAACAATGCACATGATATATGCCAAATAACTGGCTGAGAAAGCAAATAAATTACAAGACTATTTTGGAATTTTCAAATTTGAAATTAAACTTTAAATCTCAGCCTGTTATTTGATATAAAAAATACATTAATTGTTTTACTTAGCAGAAGAATTATTTTTCCATTTATTCTTTCCTCGGTTTCTATTTTTTTCTCTTCTTTTTCCTTCCCTATTTGTTATCTCCTCTTTCTTCATATGCTAAACTTATAAAAGCTCAATGTTAGGAGTTCATCCATAAATCTTTTCCACAATTAGGTATTCTTTCTTTCTCAACTTTTTTTTTTTTTTTTTGTCATTCTTTTTATTTGATTTATATTGTGAATGAAATATCTATAATTTTTAAGGTATATATATATATATATATATATATATATATATATATATATATATATATATATATATATATATATATATATATATATATATATATATATTTGTGAAGGATCCTCATGCTTTAATTTTCCCATATTTTGAAAAAGTAAAAAATATCATTATCAATAATTTACTTATACTTTTAACATATGTGGCCCCCACACAATATCTGTGGGCCCATGTATGAATATGATAAAATAATTCAAAGGCGGGACTCTAGTGTTCCCACACAATATATATGGTGAAAAAGTGTTAGTTCTTCTACAGTGATGTGATCTGGACTCTCATCCTCCCCTACTGACTCCTAGTTCCTCCTTGGATGGAGTGGAGCAACACAAGTTTACAACAGATCAATTTACAATGAAAGCAATTCCCATTTATCATACAAACATTGCAAAACACGCAACAAGAACCTAAATCGATATCCATGGGCCCACGTTTGAATATGACAAAACAATTCAGAAGTGGGACCCAATTGAGCCCACACAATATGTATGGCAAAAAAGCATTAGTGTTCCCCCAATGGGAAGGTGATCTGGACTCTCTTTAGCCCCCGGCCCGCCCCCAAAAATGTTTAATCCTAGTTCCGCCCTTGGATGGAGTAGATATGACACAAGTTTACAACTGGTTAACTTACAATGAAGCATTCCCATTTATCTTACAAACATTGCAAAAAAAGCAACGAGAACCTAAATTGAAAACACAAATGCATGCATCAGAATTTGAGGCTAGAGCACAGCCTTGAAACTTCTGGTTTTTTTTTTTTTTTTTTTTTTGTTAAGTTGTTAATTTCAGATGTTAACTGATTTGCCCAATCCCCAACTTTACCATTCCTAAAGAAAATATCATGACCAAGACCTAAAGGTGTCTTTCCAGCCTTGTTCACTTCAGAGCTGCATGATCTTAAGATCTCATCCACAACTCCTTCCTGCCTTGTTCACTTTAGAGCTGCATGATCTTAAGATCTCATCCACAACTCCTTCCTGCAAAATGACATGCAATTCACAAGAAGTGAAAACCAAAAATTTCAAAGCGTTGCAACTAAATTTTAGAAGCTGGATGTCTGCTATGTAGGCTTATGCCATTGGCTAATAACAAGAAGCAGTCCTCAGAGTAACACTTTTTTTTTTGGGGAGCACTATAGATTTGTTTTTAATATTAAAAAAAAAAAGAGAGGTACTAAGGCTATATTTGGTCCAGTGCTAATGCTTTGCAATGGTTTCTGACACTTGATTCATGAGAAGAACCCTTCTTAAGAAAACTGAACCATTAATTACCTCTCTGTTTATCTCATTCTTCTATGGAATATATTCGTATTAGTAACGTTATTGATGTATCTTGCAATAACAGTAACAACCTCAGACATTTCTCTAGAAAAATCAAATTTAATTAAAGTTGTAATTACACATACAGATAAAGAACTCAAATACGCAAATAGTATAATAATACAATTTGATGAGTGATGACAATACACCAATGATATTAAGAGAAAAAATCAAAAGGAACTCTGGTCCACGGTTCGATTACTTGGTAGTCTAGATGGTTGATGTTTATTACAACTGCTTAATTAGTTTGGAAGTCGACAAGCCGTGTGAATATTAATAAATAAGTTCATTAACATATGTGATCATTGTATGATGATCTTATGATCAACTAAGTATGATAGCATATATACCATATTAATATATAAAATGTAGAATTAGCATTCGATATTCGAAATCTTCTATTCCATAAAACCGGAGAAAAAGTAAAAAGAAAATTTTCTTTTTAATTCGTACTTTTTCTCTCAACCAAATCAGGACCCAGTGTGATCAGGTATTTCCACACAGAAGTACCACCGACGTTCACTTGTTTCTTTGTGTTCATAGCTGAACTGTTGAAGGCCTAAGGCTTGATATAATAATATACTTTTGCATTACAACACTTGTTAGATCTAATATTTCTTTAAAGATATGTGCTTTTTTGTTAGGGTAAAGTAAAAGGTAGGTACTTTGTCGCTAAAGAAAGCGTGTGAAAGAGAGAAATCTGATGAAGTATGCAAGGATGTCCACTTATTTGGAGATAATCAAAGGAGACTTTCATACTTGTGTAGGTGGAGCTAGCATAAGTTTACTAACTGATCAACTCATAAAGAAACATATACGTTTACCTCACAAACATTGCAAAACAAACATAAAAACTTAAATAAGAAACATGCATGCAAGAGATACAATCAAAATTTGAGGCCAGAGCCTTGGAACCTCTCTGCCGTGATCTTGTCAAGTCGTTCAATCATCTCAGATGTTAGATGATTTACCCAATCCCCAACTTTACCATTCCTGAAGAAAATATCATTATTGAGACCCAAAGTACTTATCTCTCCAGTCTTGTTCACTTCAAGATTACTCATGTTCTCAAAGCTGCATGATCTTAAGATCTCGTCCACGACTCCTTCCTCGATTTCTTGCGAGGTAAAAGGGTATCCCACGAAATGGGCTAGCCTTTTCAAGTGAAGAGTTGGATTTGCTTTGATCTCTTCATACTTGAGGAACAATAGATTTTCAGGCCTCTCTAAGCTTGCTTTCCAGTACCCCAACACATGATCCCAGAAAGGCCCAAAACCAGAAGTCCCTTCACAGAATCTCTCAAATGCATCTTTTAATGTTAATGGTGGGGTTGATAGTTTATTTCTGATCTTGTTGGCGAAATGCCAGTAAGACACGAAGACATCTTTAGGGTTTTGGCAAAGATAAACTATCCGGCAACCAGATTGGTTCACACTTGGCGGCAGCGAAGAATAAGGCATGTGAACTCCGAGGAGTCTTGGAGAGGGAAGGATTTCAAGGTTAGGATGAATTTGATTGTTGTAAATCCTGAGCTCCACAAATGGAACAAGGTCATGGGGGCAGTTACTGAGCAATGGATGGTTGTGTTGGGAGTACATACCTCGCGTAACAATGCAAAACAGAAGGGCTTTGACCCATGTAGCACCAGATTTTGGGGTGCTTGCAAAGAATATATCACTAGAGCGAGGTTTGAAATGGTCTTGAAATGCCATCACTGCTCTGCAATATGGATATTGAAACCAGAAGTTTTGGTATTGGCAAAGAGGATTGTCTAACGTCCAACTTTTCTCCTTTGCAAGGGTCGACATGAGACTCTCATATTTCTTCAATGCTCTCTCATCTTTCTCCTCCTCTTCTTTAGTTTTGGCAACAAAGCAACTTTTGTAAGAAATGTAGTCTGACATTATTGTGGGTATAAGGCTCGACCTTCAATTGCCCATGTAGCTTCTAAGTTCTACCATTTATAAATGAAGGAAATGCATCTGACTTTAATGTTTATGAGACCTGTCAGTACCCACGTGAATCACCCGTTGGCTCTGGGCCTCTGGCTTTAATGGAATGGTACGGATGAAGGAAATGAATATGACTTAATGTTTATGAGACCCGTCAGTACCCATTAATAACCTGTTGGCTTTGGACCTCTGCTTTAATGTAATGGTACGGTGAGTCACGTTCGTTTGTCTGTACCAATTTTTGGGTGAACTTCGGTTTATCCAGCGTCCTATTCCCAGGTTGATTTTAACCTTGCGGTCTCTACAAGGATTACAGACCCTCAAATGAGGGGTTTTAGAATTTAGGTTTTTAGCACGCCTTTAATAAATATTGATTGTATTCGCGCTTTGTCTCTTATTCTGTTTCTCTTTACTAATTGCTCCTTTCTGCTTTAGGTTTCAATACGTTTTTTTCATTTTTCCCTCCATCAACAACTTTCTTTATTCCTTGAACGGCGTGTTATCTTGTATTCTTTCTTTATTGTTTTTTAGTGTTCCATGGAGACCCCACCAACGGCCTCTCATCCCGGCTAGGAATGTGATTCAAACCACTAACGTGTTAATGGAAGAAGTCTTGGTGGTTAAATAAGTCTCATGATTGTAGGAACGGTCATTAGTAGTCCATATTAAGTGGGGATCCCATGTTATCACATTCTGATTTCTTAGAGTTTAGTTTGCTTATGTTTACCTATTTATTAGCTTGTATTCTATGAAGCTGTAGTTTTTGAGTTATCCAGTAGAAGAGGCGGATCACTTTGCATCTATTGTATTATTATTCATATTTCCTACTACTTTAAAGTTCTTTTATTCTATCATTTTAGTATCAATGCTAGGTTTTTCTTTCCGACTTGAAAAAACAATAGCCTCTGTAGGAACCAACTCAATGCAGTCTATGATTCCAATTTTCAAGGGTGAGAATTTCGATTTCTGAGGATCAAGATGAGAACACTTTTCAAGTCTCAGGAGCTTTGGGAAGTGGTTGACGATGGCTATAATGAGATTGATGATGAAGCAAAGTAGAGGGAGAATAGGAAAAAAAGATGCAAAGCACTCTTTCTCATTCAATAAGGACTTCATGAAAGTATTTTTGGATAATTACTGTTGCCCCCCTGTAGTTTGATTTTATTACTAATAAAATCCTGTTTTTTACGAAATTATTGTTGCCCCCCTTTCTTATAACAGTGTTAAGTAGCAGTTAAGTTTGAATATGTAATGTCTAATTTGCCTTTTATTAAAATTAAGAAATCAAAAGACGATCTTTGACTCGCCGCATTTATAAAAACCAGATTAAATGTCAATTTTACCATAAACTTCATTTATTTTGAATTAGTGAAATGAGAAAAATTCAAATCCAATTTGGTTTCCTACCTTCATTAAACTTCATTTATTTTGAATTAAAAAAATGGACAAAATCCAAATCCGATTTGGTTTCCCGCCTTCACTAGACTTCATTTATTTTGAATTAAAAAATGGGCAAAATCCAAATCCAATTTGGTTTCCCGCCTTCACTAGGCTTCATTTATTTTGAATTAAAGAAATGGGCAAAATCCAAATCCGATTTGGTTTCCCAACTTCACTAAACTTCATTTATTTTGAATTAAAAAAATGGGCAAAAATCACATCCGATTTGGTTTCTCACCTTCACTATACTTCATTTATTTTGAATTAAAGAAATGGCAAAAATCACATCCGATTTGGTTTCTCACTTTCATTTTTTTTTTTTTTTTTTTTTTTTTCTTTTTTTTTTATTTTAAGAATAAAAAAAAATCAAAATCATTTTTTTTTCCTTTTTTTTCTTTATTTTTTTTTTTTTTTTTTATTTTTTTGTGTTTTTTGTTTTTTTTTTTTTTTTTGTTTTTTTTTCCTTTCTTTTTTTTTTTTTTTTTTTTTTTTTTTTTTTTTTTTTTTTTCTTTATTTGGTGGTTATTTTGTTTTATAATAAAATGAAGGGATAATTACTGTTGCCCCTTATAGTTTGATTTTATTACTAATGAAACCCTGTTCTTTATGAAATTACTGTTGCCCCCCTTCCTTATAACGGTTTTAAGTTGCCGTTAAGTTTGAATATGTAATGTCTAATTTGCCCTTCATTAAAATTAAGAAATCAAAAGACAATGCTACCCCATTTATAAAACCAGATTAAATGTCAATTTTACCCTAAACTTCATTTATTTTGAATTAATGAAATGTGCAAAATCCAAATCCAAATCCGATTTGGTTTCCCACCTTCACAAAACTTCATCTATTTTGAATTAAAGAAATGAGCAAAATCCAAATCCGATTTGGTTTCCCACCTTCACTAAACTTCATTTATTTTGAATTAAAGAAATTAACAAAATCCAATTTGGTTTCCCACCCTCACTAAACTTCATTTATTTTGAAAATTTTTTTAGGTATATTTAGTTTCCAATTTGAGTTGAATTCAATTTTCCTTCCTCTTCGGTTTCTATTTGAGTTTTATTCAATCATTCTTTCTTTATTTGGTGGTTTTTTTTTTTTTTTTTGAGAATAAAACGGATTATAGTTATTTTTTTTGTCCACAGTTAATTAAGGGTACTACTGTAACTTGACAAAATGGTAAATAATTAAAGAGATAAGTATAAGGGTATTTTGGAATTTTTGAGAAAATATAAAGATGCCACATCATCAGTTAACTAACGGAACTTAACGGTAGGGGGCAATAGTAATTATAGACAAAGTTGAGTGGAAGAATTTGGCGAAACGCGGCGAACCTTGCCTGGCGACCAGAGAAGTATAGGGTATTTTGGGATTTTTGAGAAAATATAAAGATGCCACATCATCAGTTAACTAACGGAACTTAACGGTAGGGGGCAATAGTAATTATAGACAACGTTGAAGGTTGGATTAGTAATTTTGAAAAGTACAGGGGATACAGTAGTAATAAAATCAAAGTACAAGGGGCCAATAGTAATAATCCCTAAAATGAATTATAGTTACTTTTTTCTCCACAGTTAATTAAGGGTACTACTGTAACTTGACAAAAGGGTAAATAAGTAAAGAGATAAGTATAAGAGTATTTTGGGGTTTTTGAAAAAAATATAAAGATGCCACATCATCAGTAAACTAACGGTTAACGGTAGGAGGGCAATAGTAATTGTAGACAAAGTTAAAGGTTGGATTAATAATTTTGAAAAGTACATGGGATACAATAGTAATAAAATCAAAGTACAGGGGGCCATTAGTAATTATCCCTAGATATTATTATAACCTATTTATATGGCCCACTCGAGTGTGAAATTTATATGAAATTTCCTAAAGGATTCAAAATGCCTGAGGCACAAAAATTCCTAGGAAGTTTGTTCAATAAGGTTTCAGAGATGATCATGGCATATATGGTATAATCTCGTTAGTGGATATTTACTAAATGAAGGGTATACAAATGATTCAATTTATTATTGTACATTTATTAAAAGATAAGGATCCAATTTTGTTATAATAAGTATATATGTTGATGAATTAAATATCATTGAAACTCTAGAAAAGTTTCAAAAGCAATAGATTATTTGAAGAAAGTTGAAATGAAAGATGTTGGAAAGACAAAGTTTTGTCTAAGTTTGTAAATTAATCATTTGAAGAATAAAATATTCGTTCATGAATCAATTTTTAAAGAAAAAGTTTTAAAGCGATTTTACATTAATAAAACACATCCATTGAGTACTTCGATAGTTCTAAGATCTCTTGACATAAAGAAAATTTTATTGACCCCAAGAAAACAATGAAGAATTTATTGGCCCTGAAGTACCATATCTTAATGCAATTGAGACATTAATGTATCTTGCTAATAATATACAATTGAATATAGTATTTTCTATAAGTGTATTAGTAAAATTTATCTCTTCTCCAATAAGAAGACATTGGAATGTTATTAAACATGTATTTCAGTACCTTTGAGGAGTTATTGACATGACGCTATTTTATGAATGTGGACATAATATTACTTGTTATGCAGATGAAACTTCTGAAATGTAGGAAATGCTTCAGATATAAGGGCAATTGGATACATCCAAAAAAACTTACTTAAAAGCATTAAGAAACATAGCATAATAATGATGTCTTTATGTACAAGAGAAGGGCCTTATATATGAGCGTGATTGAATCGCTGGTGACAATCAAGGGCCTTATGACCCATTTGTTGCAGATCTGACAATATATGTCCTTCATTAGATGCAGGATAAGTACTAGAACCATGGTGAGAGTGGGAGGCAACATTGTTGGAAGAGTGGCTGGCTAAAATATCATGCGATTGAGAGCCACCATGATAATTGCTAAAATGTTTAAAAGTGAATGCTAGCTGTTTCATGGCATTCAACAAAAAAAACTATGGCTGACACTTCTTCAAATCATGCAGAGATAATAGTGATTCATGAAACAAGTTGACAATATATTTGATTAAGATTTATGATAGAATACATTCAAGAAGAAGCATGCATTGTCTTCTACTAGAAAAAGGGGTTTCAACAATATTATATAAATATAATGCTGAATAGATAGCTCAACTGAAGAGAGGATACATCAAAGGAAGTAAGAACGAAACATATTTCACCGAAATTTTTTTACTCATGATCTTCAATAAAATGGTGAAATCCATGTTCATTGAATTCGTTCAAGTGATAATTTGGCAAATTTATTTACTGAAGTATTGTTTGCTTCAAATTTTGAGAATCTGGTACATGAGATTGAGATGTGCTTATTTAAATATATTTAACGATGTTATCATCAGGGGGAGTAAAATACGTGCTACTTACACTCTTTTTCCTTCACCAAGGTTTTATCTCACTGGGTTTTTCTGATAAGGTTTTTGAATAAGGCAGCTACCACTACATATTATTTAGATATGTATACTCTTTTTTCTTCACTAAGATTTTATCCCACTTTTTTATTTATTTTTTTATAACGAGGTATGTTATCTATTGATGGACATCCAATGGGTAGTGTTATAAATAATACTGATTGTGAATATCCATTACCCCCAAAGAGATCATACCAAAAGATGTAATTTCCAAATGAAGATCTCAACCATTTTAGCGTGTGATCTTGGCGATCCGCATTCCCATGTTAACCGAAGATCTTAACAATCCATCATTCCATATCAAAATCATCTTATTGTGTGTGGGAATCATATATTGTATTTCTTTGTAAATTGTGATATTTCCATATCAAAGATGTTAGTTCCATTATAAATATGTAGTGAATAGCTCAATAGAAGAGTTGGACTCATCTTGTCCTAATTTTCTTTTCTTTCTTGTCTTGAATAGATTTCTCCATTTTATAACACATTCCCATTTATCTTACAAACATTGCAAAACAAGCAACGAGAACCTAAATTGAAAACATAAATGCATGCATCAGAATTTGAGGTTAGAGCCTTGAAACTTCTTTTATTTATTTATTTATTTATTTATTAATCTTGTTACGTTGTTCAATCATATCAGATGTTAACTGATTTGCCCAATCCCCAACTTTACCATTCCTGAAGAAAATATCATGACCAAGACCAAAAGGTGTCATTCCAGCCTTGTTCACTTCAAAGGTTACTCAAGTACTCAAAGCTGCATGATCTTAAGTTCTCATCCACAACTCCGTCCTCAAAATGACAATTCACAAGAAGTGAAAACCTAAAGTTTCAGAGCGTTGCAATGAATTTTAGAAGATGGATCTCTGCCGTGGTAGGCTTATGCCATTGGCTAATAACAAGAAGTAGTCCTCAAGTAACACTTTTTTTTGGGCACTACAGATTTGTTTTTAATATTAATAATAACAAAAAAAATTACTAAAGCTATATTTGGTCTAGTGCTAACGCTTTGCAATGATTTCTAATATTTGATTCATGAGTAGAACCCTTCTTAAGAAAATTGGACCATCAATTACCTTTCTGTTTATCTCATTTTTATATGGAATATATTCGTATTAGTGACGTTATTGATGTATCTTGCAATGACAGTAACAACCTCAAACATTTCTCTGGAAATATCAAATTTAATTAAAGTTGTAATTACACATACAGGTAAAAATACGTGATAGGTCATTTAATTGCATTAATATTATATTAAATCCTTTGTATTTTAATAAGACTAATTAGTTGTTTTATTTGGATTTATACTATATGGACAGATTAGAGCGTTTGGATATCAAGTCCAGAAAAAGAGTGGTTTAAAACTACATCGCCACATTTTTAAATCAAATCAAAGAACTAGACCCAAATTAAGATGGAGGATTTGATTATGTCCAAAGCTAGAGATTTGATTTTGTTCAAATCAGAAAGATTTTTGTGAAATGTCTTAATTCAACAAACAAATATTTCGTTCTCTCTTGTGATCTGACATCTAAGGAAGAATCTGAATTGTAAAGTGACTAAATTAGAAACTGCTGCATTGACAAGGAGGAGAATGAAAACAATCAAATAGGAAAAGAGAAATAAATGAAACACCTGAATTGCGAAGAATTTATTATTAAAGAGAACAATGAAAATGACAAAATGGAAAGGATGCAGAATTGGCAAGAAACCTCTATAAGAAGGAAGGCATTTTTGGAGATTGATCATCACAATATACAACAAGAGGAAGCTACAGTTTTGAAGAAGAAACGACAAGATGTTTCTATTTTAATTTCTTTATTCTTCTTTTTCATGTCTAGCCAGTTCCATCTTTCGATCAAGATTAATAGAAGTTTCAATTTCAACAATTGTGAGACTTTGGGTAATTAGTTTTCTTTAATTCTCATGTAATTATACATGTTCCATGTTTATTATATTATTTGATTAATCCTTAGACAAGAGGCCTATTGTTTGATGATTAATACAATACTTAGTCAATTAGAATAATTATTTATTATTCTCATATAAGTGACAAATAGCATCCTCGAATGCCCAATGCCCTAGAGAGTTTGCTATGAGAATGTATGTCTTAGTTTAAATAAACAAAAATTTTTCGGGTTTATTGATTAGGGATTGAGTCTTTCATATTTGATGCGATTAATAGACATAACTCAAAGGACAGGTTTGAAGGTTATGTGTACTAATTAGGGAATAACTCAAATGACAAATCCGAAGGTTATCAAGAAAGTAGGGAAAGATCAATTAAAATTTTTGTTTTTAAGTCAATGATCAATTGAGAGAATCAATATTGAAATTAAATTTTGATATAGAAAGTTTTTATTATTCTGATTTTCTTATTAACTACTGCATCCGTTTATTTTTTTTCTTCATTATTTAAGTTTTTTATTCAAAACCCCCCAATTTTATCAAGGAATAAATCTTCATCAATCCCTGCGGATTCGACCCTACCCACTGCTATTACAAATTCAATTGAGAGAATGATTATCTTTGGTGGATTCGATACCCATCAATATGCAAATAGTATAATAATACAATTTGATGACAATACAACAATGATATTAAGAGAAAATTTCAAAAGGAATTCTAGTCCTCGGTTTGATTACTTGGGAGTTTAGATGGTTGAAGTTTACTACAACTGCTGAATTAGTTTGGAAGTCAACAAGCCGTGTGAATATTAATAAATAAGTTCATTAACATATGTGATCATTGTATGATGATCTTATGATCAACTAAGTATGATAGCATATATACCATATTAATACATAAAATGTAAGAATTAGCATTCGATATTCGAAATCTTCTATTCCATAAAACCGGAGAAAAAATAAAAAGAAGATTTTCTTTTTAATTTGTACTTTTTCTCTCAACCAAATCAGGACCTAGTGTGATCAGGTATTTCCACACAGAAGTACCACCGACGTCGTTCACTTGTTTCTTTGTGTTCATAATTGAACTGTTGAAGGCCTGAGGCTTGATATCATAATATACTTTTGCATTACAACACTTGTTAGATCTAGTCTTTCTTTAAAGATGGGTGCTTTTTTTGAGGGTAAGGTAAAAGGTAGGTACTTTGTCGCCAAAGAAAACATACGAGAGAGAAACAAATCTGATGAAGTATGCAAGGATGTCCACTTATTTGGAGATAATCAAATGAGACTTTCATACTTATTGTAGGTGGAGCTAGCATAAGTTTACAATGGATCAACTCATAAAGAAACATACACGTTTACCTCACAAAACATTGCAAAATAAACATAAAACCTAAATAAGAAACATGCATGCAAGATATATAATCATAATTTGAGGCCAGAGCCTTGGAACCTCTCTGCCGTGATCTTGTCAAGTCGTTCAATCATCTCAGATGTTAGATGATTTACCCAGTCCCCGACTTTACCATTCCTGAAGAAAAAATCATTCGGGAGACCCGAAGTACTTATCTCTCCAGTCTTGTTCACTTCAAGATTACTCATGTTCTCAAAGCTGCATGATCTTAAGATCTCGTCCACGACTCCTTCCTCGATTTCTTGCGAGGTAAAAGGGTATCCCACGAAATGGGCTAGCCTTTTCAAGTGAAGAGTTGGATTTGCTTTGATCTCTTCATACTTGAGGAACAATAGATTTTCAGGCCTCTCTAAGCTTGCTTTCCAGTACCCCAACACATGATCCCAGAAAGGCCCAAAACCAGAAGTCCCTTCACAGAATCTCTCAAATGCATCTTTTAATGTTAATGGTGGGGTTGATAGTTTATTTCTGATCTTGTTGGTGAAATGCCAAAAAGACACGAAGACATCTTTAGGGTTTCGGCAAAGATACACTATCCGGCAACCGGATTGGTTCATACTTGGCGGCAGCGAAGAATAAGGCATGTGAACTCCGAGGAGTCTTGGAGAGGGAAGGATTTCAAGGTTAGGAAGAGTTTGATTGTTGTAAAGCTTGAGCTCCACAAATGGAACAAGCTCATGGGGGTTGTTACTAAGCAATGGATGGTTGTGTTGGGAGTACTTACCACGCATAACAGTGCAAAACAGAAGGGCTTTGACCCATGTAGCACCAGATTTTGGGGTGCTTGCAAAGAATATATCACTAGAGCGAGGTTTGAAGTGGTCTTGGAATGCCATCACCGCCCTGCAACTTGAATAGTGGCACCAGAAGTTTTGGTATTTGCAAAGAGGAGTCTCTAACATCCAACCTTTCTCCGTCGCAAGGGTCGACATGAGACTCTCATATTTCTTGAAGGCTCTCTCATCTTTCTCCTCCTCTTCTTTAGTTTTGGTAGCAAAGCAACTTCTGTAAGAAATGTAGTTTGACATTATTGTGGGTGTAAGGCTCGACCTTCAATTGCCCATGTAGCTTCTAAGTTCCACCATTTATAAGTGAAGGAAATGGAACTGGCTTTGATGTTTCTGAGACCTATCAGTACCCACGTGAATCACCCGTTGGCTCTGCCGCTCTGGCTTTAATGTAATGGTAAGGTGAGCTAGTCACGTTCGTTTGTTGGACCCGTCGGTAAGACTATGTAAATGATCGATGATCACTTGACTTTCGGCCACTGAGCAGCTGTGTTTCGATGGGACGTCCTCTATTCTTGGTAAATTATGTTTGGAAGGTTTAAAGAGGCGTTAAGCCGCGTTTTCCAACACGGGGGGGGAAAAAAAGAAAGTTGTTTGCTGCTTTTTGTTGTGGCCCCCCGCGGGGGGGGGAATTTTGAAGGGAGGACACCACCCGCGAAAGGGGGCCCCGTTTTTTGTTTTTTGTTTTTTGGGGCCCCCGCATTTCCCAAACCCAACCAACCAGCCCGGCGGCTTTTTACGTAAAAACCCCCAGTACGATCCACTGTAGATCGAACAACGCATGCATGCATGCAGCAGTGGAAGGTGCAAACCCTTGTCCTCATGCATGCGCTAGCTGGTGGTGATGAGGTGGTGATAATAAGGCAAAGGCAGGGTGGACCCAGCACTTGCAGTCTTTGAATTCGAAAAAGATGAAAAGCAAAGGTTGAGGAGGGAGGGCCGCACAGAGAGAGAGAGAGAGAGAAAGAGAAGATTAATAATGGAGTGCTGAGTCTTGAATCAGAAGTGATGGTGATTTTACTCATCATGCAAATGCATATCCAATTTGGATACTCATATTCTCAACTTCAAGTTGTGGGGAGGAGCTCCTCCGTATCTTAGCTTTCTGCCAAAGCCTGCATTCCTTCCCCTCGTCCTCCATGTAAGGTTTACTCAGAGATAAAGATCCAACGCCGTGCTCTCGACAAATTTGGTATATGGATGTTAGATTATAGATTCCGCTTTTTTGGTGCACTGGTCAACTACTTAAGATGCATGTATATATACGAATTTCAAATCCAAGATAATACCCATATGGAATTTTTGGTTGGTTGGTCGGTCATACGTAAGTTTAGGTAATACGCCTCTTTAAGAGCTTGGGTGAAACTTTGCCGGATGTTTAGGTATGGCCGGTTTATCCAGCTTACTATCCCCAGGTTATGCTGGTTGATTTTAACCTGGAGCTCTCTACAAGGATTACTGACCCTCCAATGAGGGGTTTTGAAATTTAGGTTTTCAGCCCACTTCTAATAAATATTGATTGTCTTTGTTTCTTCTTCTGTTTCTTTTTACTAATTGTTCCTCTCTGCCTTAGGTTTCACAACGTTTTTCTTATTTTTCTCCTCCACCGATCACTTTCTTTATTCCTTGGACTGGAGTTAGCCACATGGTGGGATATAGTGGAAGCACTGACCACTATTGTACGTTTTTTTTTTTCGTGATTTTGATGTGATTTTACGTATTTAAATAGAAAAAATATATAAAAAATATCAAAAATTTAATATAAAAAATAATATTTGAACATAAGTAAAGTATATAATAGTAAAAGAAAATATCTGCAGTAAAAAAAAAATAGATGTTTGTATATATATATATATATATATGCCAAACGAAGTGTTTGAAATCAAAAACAATTAGTACGACCCAAACAGTAGTGGAAAATGATAAGATTTTTATTTGCTGCAGGGGAGCAACCTGCAGCCAACGGTGAAACTTTTGCCACGTGAATGAGAAATAATCCAACCGTTGGAAGGAAAAATGTGAGGGTATGAATGCAAATATGAATTTCTTTTTTTACATTCAATGGTTACTATTTATAAATTTACAAAATAAAGCCCCTGTTTCCTTTCTCTTCCTCTGCGATGTTTAGGTTCATCAGTTTCATCAACCGAAGTGCATATTCCTCTGTCAGTTCCTGGAAATGTTGAGGGAAATAGTGCTAAATAATTGCAGAAACAAACATGATTTATGTTGTATTATTTTTAATATAATAAAATAATATATGTTTGATATTATTGGATTTATAAGTGCGGAAGACATTTCTTTAGTTTATTTTAGGAAAGTGTCTGTTATATAGTCCCACATTGGAAACCGAGATGTCAGAATTCAAGTTAATTAATAGGTACTGCCTATTAACTTTGATTAATAACAATGAGACACGTCATTGCGTGTGCAATGTACAAGCGAGGAAGGTAAACCATCCGAGCCCACACCTGCGGTGTGGGCTTTTTTGGCGTTTTCTGGTGCATGCACTACGCACTTATGCCGACCAAGATCAGATCTGAACCGTGCATTTTTTATCAACGGCAGATCTTGGGCGATGGAAGTAAATCCATACATGTATATTCGATGGTTCAATCTGGACCGTTAGATCGTGCGGCCGAACGATCCGACGGCACATATCTGAACGCAAGCATTTGCAACTCTAAAGAGAGGTGCACCCTTACGAACAGAGTCATGAACTCTTCAGTTGGGCTTCTTTGTATCCTGGGAGATGGTTCGCAGTAACTCATAGCACCTTGATGTGAGGGCGAATTACGTAAGGAAAGCGACGTTGTAATGCGCCTAGAAGTTCCTACTTCCATCGTGTGATCTCTTGTTCCGTTTCTTTTACATTATTCCTTCTATCAGATCCTAGAGATGTTGAGGGAAGTATTACTGAAAAATTACAAAGAGAAACATGATTCCAGGCACCATCGACCCAATCCTATAAAATCCTCTTCCATAAACCCCATCCACTGAAAAATTACAGAAATTAATGAGTCTAGACACCATCAACCCCAATCCTACCAAGTCCCCTCCCATTAACCCCATCTGCTGAAAAATTGTAGAAATAACCGATTCCAGCCATCATCGACTCCAATATTGCAAGTCCCCTCTCATAAACCCCATCGGCATCACCATGTTAGCCGGCGAAGAAATGAGTTGACAGAGAAAACGAAAAAGTGAAGCAGAAAGGAAGATTTCACATCCGTAAAAATTTGGTCTTGGATTCCCCCACTTTAATCTCTTTTGATTGATTGAGTAGAAGTGGGGACCATATGGCAGTAAATTTGAGTTTAAAAAGTAAAAATTTAGAAAAGTAAAACATGTTGATAATAATTTAAACTTTTTATATTTACATTTATATCCAATATTTTGATTTTCAATCATTGGATTTAAAACTTTACACGTGGCAATATCTTGGCCACTGGCAGCAGCCGCTGGCTGCCGCAAACAAAAATCCGAAATGACCAGGCTTGGAAAGTAAAGTTAAGTTGCAGCCTGCAGCCTTCACAAAAATAAACCTGTTTTACTTATCCCAATCTAAAGGTTTTCCTTTGTAAAAATGCAAGCTCACATTTGGTGAAGTTTTGTTTTTCATTTTTTATTAACTTTGGTGAAGTACTGATAAGTTGATTTCATGCATATTATTTTATATGATTAATTTACTATATTTCCATGTATTTACAATTGTTTTATATCAATTTACCCTAATATAATATGAAAATGAATATGTTGCACCCTTTCCTTTAATTTCTATAATTTTGGTGATTTTATTATATTTCATAACAAATTCTAATTAAGATTTATTACTTTTACGTGTAGAAAATTATCAATCAAATCCGGGTATTATTGCAAGAGTCCTACCTCAAGTAAAAAACATAGAGAGAATGAGTCATTGCATGCTTCTATGTTTTATTTACTATTTAGGATTTGATCAAAGAAGGGAAAAGAGGAAGAAGAATCCAATTCAAATAAGAAAGATAGAAGAATACCGTTTTTGAGTGTCTCTGTCCAGTTTTGATCAAGATCTTCATCGGATGGTCATATGGTGTCCGATTGAGCCGATTTTTGGAGGAGAGCTTCACGACTTCTTGGTCTTCAAATTCAACGGTGGGATTATGCATTGGAGATCTCTAAGTTAGTCCGATTTATACATCAAAACACTCCTTGGTTAAGTCAGATAAGAACTTTGAGTTTGATTCAAACTCTGAGTTTAATTAATCTATAAAAGGATAACAAACTCCAGGAAGAGGGGAGGACGTTTTTGGGAGCTTTGGAGGAGCGGAGAGATCGAACCAGGAGACGTTGGTTGGCTTTGGAGATCTGAAGCTCGGGAATAAGTTTTTCTTGATCTTCTTTCAATGTTCTTGAACTCCTCTGTAATATTTTTAGTTTCTAGTATGAACTAATTTAGTTTTTCTAGGGATCAGATGTAGCCTATCTTTGAATTCCCACTCTTGAATTCATCAATATAATTTTGAATATTGTTTCCTTTGATTGAGTTTTTACTTCTATTCTTCATGCTTTTGATTAATTGGCCACTAATCAATTGATTTGTTAATCATAATGATCTGAGAGGGGATTTATGTGTCTAGTTCATTGGAGTAAAAGCCATGAATTACATGTAAGATAGAGATATACTTACATGGTTTGTGTAGTTGTTACATGGGAATCCATAGAGTTTAATGATTTCTCAGTTGTTGTAACCCACATAGAAATATAGTGAGTTAGCAATTGAGGGAATTTCTATTATTACTCGAGAGAGATTAGTAGATAGGGAAGGGAATCTCGACTATCAATCAGGAAAATATTTTTCAAATTATAAAGAGGGATAAAAGGGTGGGAATGCTTAGTTATGGTGAAATCTGACCCCTAGGTCTTTAGCAATTAATAAATCTCTATTTCAATTTCAATTTGCATTATAGTCTAGAATAATTATCTTCCTTATTATTTGTTCAAATAAAATTGGTATAATTAATTTGGTACTTAATATATAGTCTTCGAGGGATCGATCTTTTATCATTATATTACTTGTTACGACAAAGTAATACACTTGCGTTGTACTTTTTCACAACAAGTTTTTGGCGCCGTTGCCAGGGACTATTAGATTAATATCAATATCAATTATTGCTAGTTTTAATTTGAATTCTTTTATTTTTCATTTTATTCTTTTATATTATATTATTTTATTTTTTTAATTGTGAATTGGAGTTCTTTCAGTCCTACTGGATTTTGCATGAGAAGGAGAGGAAACGATAATTTACTTCCTTTTGATCCTGAAATTGAAGCAACTTGTCGAAGGAACTCAAAAGCAAAGAAAGATAGAACAAATTCATCTTCCACTTCTAGAGCAATGGATCCTGAAAATAATCCACCACCGCTTGAAGTTGAAGCACCAAGGCGCAAGACTTTAAGAGAGTATGTTGCACCAATCGTGAGAGATAATAGGACAGCTATAAGGCGTCCACCTATAGCAACTAACAATTTTGAAATCAAGCCTTGCTATCATTACAATGGTGCAAAATAATCAATTTTCTGGATTGCCTAGTGAAGACCCAAATCTTCACATTGATGGGTTCTTGGACATTTGCGACACATTCAAGAGCAATGGCGTTACTGATGATGCCATAAGATTGAGATTGTTCCCTTTCTCATTAAGGGACAACGCTAAGAGTTGGTTGCATTCTCTACAACCAGGATCCATCACTACTTGGGATCAAATGGCTCAAAAATTTTTGGAAAAATTCTTTCCACCATCTAAGATTGCTAGTTTATTAACAGATATTTCTATTTTTTTGCAGTATGATTCAGAAACACTATTTGAGGCATGGAAAGATTCAAGGACTTGCTAAGGAAATGTCCACACCACGGAATAGAGCAATGGAGGCAAATTCAGATTTTTTATGATGGTCTATTTAATTCCACAAGAACATTAGTAGATGCTGCAGCAGGAGGATCAATCATGAACAAGGATCCAACAGAAATTTTTGATCTTTTGGATGTTATGGCCTCAAATGCATATCAAAGGCCAAGGGATAGAGTTGCCCCAAGAAGAGTTTTGCAGAGGAATGAAACTGATCCCATGACAGCCGTGGCCGTCCAACTTGAAGCCTTAACAAAGCAAGTAGGGTTGTTAGCAACTCAAGGCACCAAACCTTCAGCTGTGATATGCAATTATTGTGACGGAACACATTATAGCAATGAATGTCAGATGGCTAATCCTTTTGAGCAAAATCAATTAGAGCAAGCAAAATATGTGGGGAACTTTAACCGACGTAACAATCCATATTCCAACACATACAATCCAGGGTAGGAGAAACCATCCAAATTTTGGATGGAAAAACAATCAAGATACTGAAAGACAACCCGAAAATCAACAAGCTCAATCATTTGAAGAAGAAGCTCCATGGGAAGATGCTCTTGAAAAAATGGTTACAGATTTCTTCACAATTTATGCAGAAGCAAGAGACCACAAATCAGAATCTTTTTGCATCCATTAAAAATTTGGAAGTACAAATGGGGCAAATCGCCCATGGGATGAATCAAAGGCAAAAAGGATCACTGCCTAGTAATACTGAGACAAATCCTAGAGAGTATGCAAATGCTATTGAGCTTCGAAGTGGAAAAGTATTAGAGGAACCTTTCAAGAAAGCCGTAGTAACTGAACCCTCTTCTAAGGCGGTTCATGATGAGCAAAAAGATGCAGAGGAATACGTTAAGGAGGAGGAGAAGCCAAAATCCAAATTGTTTCCGGAGATCCACCACCTTATAATCCACCCATTCCATATCTTCACGGTTCAGGAAGCGAGAAACTAGATAAGCAATTTTCTAAATTTCTTGATGTATTTAAAAAATTGCATATTAATATTCCTTTTGCAGATGCTTTGGAACAAATGCCGAGTTATGTCAAGTTTATGAGAGACATTCTTGCTAACAAGAGGAAACTTGAAGATTATGAGACTGTGGCATTGACAGAGGAATGCAGTGCTATTCTGCAGCTGAAGCTTCCACCTAAGCTAAAAGATCCAAGGAGTTTCACAATACCATGCACTATAGGAAATTTTCATTTTAATAAGGCTTTATGTGATATTGGTGCTAGTATTAATTTAATGCCTCTATCTATTTTCAGGAAACTAGGCCTTGGAGAAGCTAAACCTACCACAGTGTCACTTCAAATGGCAGATATGTCGATTAAATATCCGAGGGGAATCATTGAAGACGTCTTGGTTAAAGTGGATAAGTTTATATTTCCAGCAGATTTCTTAGTATTGGATATAGAAGAAGACCAGGACATACCCATTATTCTTTGTAGGCCATTCTTGGCGATTGGAAGAACTCTGATTGATCTTCAAACAGGTGAACTTACTATGAGAGTACAAGATGAAAAGATCACATTCAATGTATTCAAGGCCATCAAGTTTCCAAATGAAGCAAATAACTGCTTCAGAATTGACTCTATTGAGAGGTGCACAAAGGTGGTATTTCAAATAAGCTATCCAATTGATCCAGTTGAGGCTTGTTTGGTAGGTGTGACAAATGCAGAAAATAAAGGAAGTTCCGAATGTGAGATGCAGTTAGAAGCTTTATCACTTATATCTGTTGACAAATTTCCTACTGAGGACCATGGCTAGTAACTTAATCACTCATTTGGAAGTGGCTTCGACCCCCAGAAGTCACTCTTATCTTTGACTTAAAGTTGGGGGTAGTTCGGCTGCGAACTATGATGCAAGCGCTGTTTGGGAGGCAACCCAAAGTTTTTCTTTACTACTTCTTTGATTTTTCAATTGTTAATTTTTTTAGATTCGATTTTTTTTTTGGTTCTTTTTCCATAATTTGTTTTTTTTTTAGGAGAATGAAAAGAAGAGGGCGGATTTGGACTACATCACTCTTAAAGCTATGAATCAAGGGAGTCTCCTTCACCTTACTTCACATCTTGTTACATTTCTTTCCCATTGCATGCATTTAATATTTTGGCTTTTTCGTTGCATTGAGGACAATGCTCATTTTAAAGTTGGGGGTGGATGTTAAGATTCCTGTCTATGGGTTGAGACTCACTATGCTGAAATTTCTTTTTAAAACCAAAATTTTTCAAATCATTTCAAAACTTTTTATCAGTGGTTGAAGCTTATTTGTCTAGTTAGTAAAGTAGAATAGAAGGAAGTTATGACATTAAATCTCTAGATCTTATTTAGTATTTCATGTTTTAGTTGTATTCATCTATAATTCTTTGAAAATGATGACTTCGCTAAATATCAGATGAGTATGTGAATCACTTTAACCTTTATTATGCGACTCACACTTTAAGCACTAAACCTTGTTATTGAGTTATTGCATTTAGGGATTTTCAAATGAGACTGCAATTTTCTTGTTCAGTCAACATATTAGAATCCACCAAGATTTCCTCTTGAGGCAAAATTCATGAGTGCCACTTGTCATTAGGGATATGATAGAGGCCATTCTTCTTTCATTTAAATTTTTGAAAAAATATATATTCTCTTCTGATCTGTTCCACTTCTACTGTATCATGTTTCACTTCGTGGAGATGTATATGATTTATATGTTAGATCTCATTGGTGACTCTCCCAAGTCGTGTGATCCCTTGAATAGACCGAAGGTGATATGGATTGTTAAAAGCATGGTGAGGGTTAAAAGCATTGTGAGTAGATCTTCTTTGTAGTTACGGGTCTCCGTAGTTAATGCCACTGAGTGAGCCTTTTGGATTCTCACTGGGTTAACATTGCACAATTGGGGCTTAGGGACAAAGGCCACCGCAACGCTTAGATAGATAGTTATTTGAGAGTCATGTTACGGGTGTAGGATATGTCTTGGACTGCTTCTTAGGAGATGTCTTATCACCTTAAAAAAAAAAAAAAAAAAAAAAAAAACAGTATGAAATTGCTAATTTTTGGCGAAAGGAAGAAAAGAAAAGAAAATTGGTGCTTCACTGTTATCATCTCCATATATGTATTTCAGCTCTAGTCTACATTTCTTCCACCTTCACGAGTCCTCTTGACCTTGGATAAGTGATTCTTCTTCATTAGTGGAGAGAGGGATGATAGGCTGGACATAAAAGAATTGACCTTGAAACTAGGGAGTTGTCGGTTGAATTTGGGATCTCAAACATGCATCCACTTGATTGGTTAAGGTATACATACACACACGGGTCAAACTTTTGATTTTTGTGATCTATCTACTCATTTTTTATTTAGCTTATTTTATACATTCTTTGAATTATGGTTGAACTTGACTAAGATTGAATATTTAATCAAAGCGAGAGTTTGTCTGATCCTGATGTTTGCTCGAGGACTAGCAAATGTTAAAGTTCTGTTTTTCATTTTTTATTAACTTTGGTGAAGCACACTCTTCAATGCTAAGAACAGTAAGGTCAGTTAATCCTCATTCCAGGTAAGGCAGTAACCATCCAAGTCCTGATCATCTGCGGTCTACAATTGCAACCAAATCTCTCTAGTTAATCGAAATCAAATGCAACTTAAAAGGGTTCCAAGCCCAGATTGACGGAATCTGTGAAAACCCACTTCAAGAAACCAAATGGAATTCTAGGGCAAAAAAACAAGCCCCTGCACCATATCACAAATAACAACCACCATCATATTAGATGAAAACTTGCTTGCAACCCTAGTTTCTTCTATGTTCCTCAGTTATTATGAGATCCGGGAAGAAAAACAGTGACAAACTTACCCAACCTTGAGAAAAAGGAAAACTGTTAGACAATAGAATACACTTTTCTTATTTTACCCTTCTGTTACCATTTTCCTTTTTCCTTTTGGTCCAGCTTCTGGGCCTTCTATTTACCATTATTAGTTATGGTACTCAGGATGGCATCTGGTCATTTCACGCTTTCGTTTAATCTACAGTTATGAATGAATCCTTCAAGAAAAATAGTTCCCAAATTAGTGGCTAATCCATAATTGCTGTGCTCATGGCACTCCCATATTCTCCAAAGTGCAATTTCGAGAAACCCATCATCCTAAACACTTATAAATTGAGGCTTGTAAGCCATTCAGGATACTGATGAATATCTATCAAACAGAAATATAATTCTCTATTTGCGGTTTAATTTGCAAATCCACCACCAATCAAAAACTTGGAAAATGAATCAGTTGGACACAAATGAAGCTTGTAGCTTCCAATTGAAGGGATAGAATCCATTTTCGGACATCTTTCATAGACAAAGAACTGAACGAAATTAGAGACAATGTTGAGTCTATTACATGATCTTAGAAATTAGATACAATATTCATGGTGTTTCAGTTGAGGTATTTGAGTCATACCCAACTTAGGTTGAGGCACTCAAGTTATACCCAACATATTGTTGAGGTATTTGGGTCATACTCAACTTATGTTCTAATATGAGCCATCAAATTAGTTACGATCTAATAGTGTAATGGGCATTTGTAGGAGAGTCCAATTATCAATAGAATTCAGTTATTATTCTATAAATACTAGCTGGAAGCAGCGGTCTGGGTATTCCAAACTAGATACTCAGGGTGTAATGCCTTAAGCAACCTCGTGCTTAAACCCTAACCCTAACAATCTTAAAGCATTAGCTTTTCTTGAGAAGTTCTTGTTCAGAGAAGGTGATCGAACGCTGCTCGACTCGAAGTTATCTGCAATTTAGAGTGAGTTAACTCCTTCGCACAAGTAAGTGGCTCCTTCTATCTTTACCTGGTTTCTTTCTAAAGAATAGAATTTTCTTTTAGAAATTTGTTGCAATTCTTAAACGAATTAGGCGGAACAATTTTTCATTTCGATTAAGAAATCCGATCAGTCGTAACGCTCAATAACGAGTATTTCGGATGAATAACCAGGCGTAATGATCAACGTTAAAGGGTACTTTAGCTCCTGCAGGTTATTATAATGATTGAACTTTTAACGAAGTAGTCATTGTTTTTTTCTTCTCTTTTCTGAATTGAGTTCCCTTTCATGCATTGACATTGGAGATGTTGAAATTGGAGATAATATTAACTCGTTTGCTAAGAAACAAAAGCAAACAACTTTATTGTTTTTTTGAGGTAGACATAAAGTGTTTTTGGAATTTATCAAACCATACATTTTGGTTGACTTGACATGACCTTTTTTTTGGAATTAGGTGTTTGAGGTAGACATAAAGTGTTTTTATGTTTAAAGGGTTTTAAACAAAAGACAACCACTTAATTGTTTCGATTTTCTAAATCAAATTTTATTTGGTTTATCCCTTTCATTGCATTGACGTGATCCACTTTGGGCTTGACCCAACCCTTACCCTGGCTGATCTTGTCTATTGCATGTACGACAGTTTGGTCATTTACCGCTCCTTGGTTCGATTTGAACCTTGTGTACTCATGCTGGTGTGTTTGTACTTTTTTAGTTATCTAAATGAAGTGTTGTTTACCAAAAAAAAAAGAACTCTGGTAAAGAAACGTATGAGTGTAATCATCATCTCCGTTTTCCGATTTCCTTTTGTTGTTATTCATTGCTTTGAAAAGAAGGTCACAGAAATATGTTTTGATACATTTGTTTATTCTGACAATACAGGTATTTCCACACAGAAGTACCACCGACGTTCACTTGTTTCTTTGTGTTCATCGCTGAACTGTTGAAGGCCTGAGGCTTGATATCATAATATACTTTTGCATTACAGCACTTGTTAGATCTAGTCTTTCTTTAAAGATGGGTGCTTTTTTTGAAGGTAAGGTAAAAGGTAGGTACTTTGTCGCCAAAGAAAATGTACGAGAGAGAAACAAATCTGATGAAGTATGCAAGGATGTCCACTTATTTGGAGATAATTGAAGGAGGCTTTGATACTTATTGTAGGTGGAGCTAGCATAAGTTTACAATGGATCAACTCATAAAGAAACATACACGTTTACCTCACAAACATTGCAAAATAAACATAAAACCTAAATAAGAAACATGCATGCAAGATATATAATCAGAATTTGAGGCCAGAGCCTTGGAACCTCTCTGCCGTGATCTTGTCAAGTCGTTCAATCATCTCAGATGTTAGATGATTTACCCAGTCCCCGACTTTACCATTCCTGAAGAAAAAATCATTCGAGAGACCCGAAGTACTTATCTCTTCAGTCTTGTTCACTTCAAGATTACTCATGTTCTCAAAGCTGCATGATCTTAAGATCTCGTCCACGACTCCTTCCTCGATTTCTTGCGAGGTAAAAGGGTATCCCACGAAATGGGCTAGCCTTTTCAAGTGAAGAGTTGGATTTGCTTTGATCTCTTCGTACTTGAGGAACAATAGATTTTCAGGCCTCTCTAAGCTTGCTTTCCAGTACCCCAACACATGATCCCAGAAAGGCCCAAAACCAGAAGTCCCTTCACAGAATCTCTCAAATGCATCTTTAAATGCTAATGGTGGGATTGATAGTTTATCTCTGATCTTGTTGGTGAAATGCCAAAAAGATACGAAGACATCTTTAGGGTTTCGCCAAAGATACACTATCCGGCAACCGGATTGGTTCATACTTGGCGGCAACGAAGAATAAGGCATGTGAACTCCGAGGAGTCTTGGAGAGGGAAGGATTTCAAGGTTAGGAAGAGTTTGATTGTTGTAAAGCTTGAGCTCCACAAATGGAACAAGGTCATGGGGGTTGTTACTAAGCAATGGATGGTTGTGTTGGGAGTACTTACCACGCATAACAGTGCAAAACAGAAGGGCTTTGACCCATGTAGCACCAGCTTTTGGGGTGCTTGCAAAGAATATATCACTAGAGCGAGGTTTGAAGTGGTCTTGGAATGCCATCACCGCTCTGCAACTTGAATAGTGGCACCAGAAGTTTTGGTATTTGCAAAGAGGAGTCTCTAACATCCAACCTTTCTCCGTCGCAAGGGTCGACATGAGACTCTCATATTTCTTGAAGGCTCTCTCATCTTTCTCCTCCTCTTCTTTAGTTTTGGTAGCAAAGCAACTTCTGTAAGAAATGTAGTTTGACATTATTGTGGGTGTAAGGCTCGACCTTCAATTGCCCATGTAGCTTCTAAGTTCCACCATTTATAAGTGAAGGAAATGGAACTGGCTTTGATGTTTCTGAGACCTATCAGTACCCACGTGAATCACCCGTTGGCTCTGCCGCTCTGGCTTTAATGTAATGGTAAGGCGAGTCACGTTTCGTTTGTTGGACCCGTCGGTAAGACTATGTAAATGATCGATGATCACTGGACTGTCGGCCACTGAGCAGCTGTGTTTCGATGGGACGTCCTCTATTCTTGGTAAATTATGTTTGGAAGGTTTAAAGAGGCGTTAAGCGTGTTAGGTTTTTTTTTGTCTCTCTTATCTAAGAGTTTGGGTGAAACTTCGCCGGAAGTTTAGGTATGGCCGGTTTATCCAGCTTACTATTCCCAGGTTAACTTGGAGCTCTCTACAAGGATTACTGACTTTCCAATGAGGGATTTAGAAATTTAGGTTTTTAACCCACCTTTAATAAATATTGATCGTCTTTGCGGTTTGTTTCTTCTTCTGTTTCCCTTTACTTTACTAATTGTTCCTCTCTGCCTTAGGTTTCACAACGTTTTCTTATTTTTCTCCTCCACCGGTCACTTTCTTTACTCCTTGAATTGCGTGTTAGCCAGATGGTGGGATACAGTGGAAGTACTGACCACTGTTGTACATATTTTTTTGTCGTAATTTTGATTTGATTTGATGTATTTAAATAAGAAAAAAATATAAAATAATAAAGAAATAATATTTAAACATAAATAAATGATATAATAGTCAAATAAAAAATTTACAGTAAAACAATAGCAGATTTTTTATATAATAATATAATATTTATATGCCAAACAAGTGGTTGAAATCAAAATTCTCGTTGTTTGTTGGCCGCCTGGTGCATAAAATCTAACCCCCCACAAAAAAAAAAAACAAAGCGAGGAGGGCAAAGGAGAAGAGCCCCCGCGCCGTTCACAAAAAAAAACTCTTTTTTTTTTCCCCCCTAGAAAGGTTTTCCTTTGTAGAAATGCAAGCTTGCTGTTGGAATTTATTAATTTGATTAAAAAATTAAATGCCCAAGGGCAATATTGGAAACTCACTATTAGGGCGGTTACAAAATAGGTTATATATTTTAGTAACCACCGCATTAGTGAGTAAGTAACGGAGTGATTCATTCGCACGAGCGAATCTCTGAAAAACGGCGGCTCCATCTCTCTCTCACTCTCTCTAAGAATCGCAGGCTTAGATTTTCTTCTTTGCTAGTATTCGATCTTCATTCCATTAATCCACGGCATTTGGGTTGTGGATATTATTCCCTTTCCTTGTGATTGTGGAATCTCGCCGGTAAACCTTTGGTGGTGGAACGAGAACGTGGATCTAGACTTCCGCTGTGAATAATTCAAGTAAGGGAAAGCGAATTCAGGTAAGGAATTTTTTCCCCATCAATTAATTGAATTGAATTACTTTTGATGTATTGCCGACATTGGTATCAGAGCCATTGGTTCCCACGTTTATTGTTCCTCCCCATTGTTTAATTTTATTGTATGGATCCAATGGGAGGATCAAGGGTTTAATACGAAACCCATGGGAGAATTGATAGGGTTTTTGGAAACCTTTTAATTTTGATTCGGATCCGAGTGGGAGATCCTTGTGGATTTCCGTAATGGAGATTTGCATGAATTGATAATCCATGATGAAAATTTTTGTTTAAAATTTATTGTTGGATTTTTTTCATGTGTTTTTTGGATGATTTTTGAGTGAAAAAACGTGTTTTACCGTTTTTTCCGTTCAAGAAAAAATTGAAAAATCGCCGTTTTTTGGTCACTCGGGGACCGACTGACGGACGTCCGTCTATTATCGAGTGGTCACAGTGACCCGAGACGGAATTTCCGCCTGGGAGACGGGCCGAACCGATCCGCCGTCAACCACGCACGGTCATCCGTCCTGGTCACAGAATGCCGACGGAAGCCTGGCGCGGTCATCCGTCTGGGCATAAAAGGCAGACGGAATTCCGTGGCAGGCGGGGCAGGGGCAATCCGTCTGGGAGATGGATTTTTTTGATATTGGTCTGTCCAGCTCGAATGTGTTTCTAACTTATCGACACCAATGGCCCAACAATCAGTGATATTTGGGCATTGAGGGCCTATTGGGGCCTAGTGGGAGCTAATGAGGTAGAAGTGTTCTGTGTGAACCACCTCATAGCTTTAACATGATTGCATGTTTTATTTTAATAAAACTATTTTTTATTTATGGGTCTATCAATCATGTTTCTTGCACGTAATGAAGTTAGTGTATAAGTCTATGTGGGTTTGCATGAGAATTTGATTGAATGTTTTTTTAGCATCTCTTTTGGTTTAAGTGCTTATCCCATAGGTTGACTATGCTAGTGTGATTTTTGTTGCATGAGTTGTGTTTTATGCTAGATTCATTGAACTCATTCTTGTATGTAATATCTCTAGAAAAATGGCTGCTACCAAGAGCATTGTTGCTGACCTCACTAAAGGAGATAAGCTGAATGAGAGGAATTATGACCTCTCGGCACCGAAAGGTGCAATATCTCCCGGAAGAGCAGGATATGCTAGAGACCATAAACCAGACCATGAACCCACCCGAGGAAGGTACCACCGCACAAAGCATCGCAGGGGACCTTGATATATACAATGCTTGGAAGAGGAAAGACCGGGAGCCGGGATTACAATCCCGAGCTCCATGAGGGATGACCTGATGCTTCGTTATGAGAAGCATAGGACTGCAAAGTCTTTGTGGGAGGTTCTGAAGTTCCAAAGTATGGAGGGACTTCCACCACAAGAGGCCGCCAGCTCGGACTCACTTTTGACGGTTATAAGATGCGCCAGGGTCACACCATGAGGCAAGATATAACCATCATGTCTAACATGATTAGTGAGTTGAGCGCATGTGGGCGCGCGAAGACCGATGAGGAGCAAGTCTCCGCAGTCATCAGGTCATTGCCAAAGACTTGGGAGCATATGAAGATCTTCTTGACTCATGCCGATGAGGTCAAGACTTTCGATCAAGCCGCCAAGCACCTTGAGCTTGATGAGGATCGGATGTTGGCCGATACCCCTCAAACCGATGTATTTGCTCTTGAAGCAAGCAGCACTAGTAAGGGTGCAAGCTTCAAGCGCAAGAGAGAGAAAGCTCAACCTCAGCGGTCCAAGCAAAGTAACCAGGGTGGGAACAAAAACAAGAGTGGGCCCAAGCGTTCAAGGGGGACTAGTGCTGGCAAGAAGAAATCAGCTTTGATTTGCTTCAAGTGCCGAAAGCCTGGTCATTTTGCTCGTGATTGCACTGAGCAAGAGGTATGTACTGTGTGTTATACCTCATCTTGTTATGTAACAAGTTCTACTATGCTTGCTGAACTAAATCCTTTGTGGATTGTTGATTCAAAGCGATGAACACATAACTAGGGGAACGCTCGAGCTTCGTGGAATACCGTCGTATTCCAAGAGGAAGCAAAAGGATAACGATGGGGAACAGCTCAAGCGTGGAGGTTCATGGCATAGGCACATGCAAATTAGTTTTGCGAGGTGGCCAGACGTCATACTCCATGATGTGTCAGTATGCTCCAGACATTCGGCGAAATCTTGTTTCTGTTATTTATCTTTTAAGACATGGTTTTAGAATTGTATTTGAAAACAATTCTTTGGTTTTGTATCTCGGGTGATACAGTTTATGGTTATGGTTTTCTTGATAATGGTTTCATTGTATTGGATACAATTGATTATTCATTTAATTCTAGTAATGTTTTTGTTTGCCAAAATACTGTGTGTATTGATTCTAATTTGTGGCATGCTAGACTAGGACATATTGGCTTAGATAGGATGAACAGGTTGGCAAGAGAAGGTCTCTTAGGCCAAGGTTCACTATCTCGATTTGCCAACCTCGTGAGTCATGTCTAGCAGGAAAAGCAACTAGAAAACCATTTAAAAAGGCTTTGAGAGCCTCTCTTCCTTTAGAACTTATCCATTCGGATGTGTGTGGACCCATGAATGTGCATACTAGAAAAGGACAGTCATATTTCATCACATTCATAGATGACTATACAAGGTATGGTCACATTTATCTAATTTCTCATAAGTCGAAGCTCCGGAATGTTTTAAGAAATTCATGAGCTTGGTTGAGAATCGCTTAGATAAAAGGATTAAAACTCTTAGAACGGATAGAGGTAGAGAGTATCTCTCCGATATGTTCAAAGGGTTATGTGATGAAAAGGGGATATCTAGACAACTCACTATTCCAGGGACTCCACAAAGAAATGGGGTTGCCGAGAGGAGGAATAGAACCTTGCTAGACATGGTGAGATCCATGATGGCGCAGGCAAATCTACCCATCTCTTATTGGGGAGATGCTTTGCCGATCGCGGCCTATATCCTCAACAGAGTTCCAACCAAATCGGTTCCTTCCACACCATATGAGTTGTGGACCGGAAGGAAGCCAGATTTGAGTTACTTGCGCGCATGGGGATGTGCAAGCATATGTTCACTCTACTTCTCACCAATATGGAAAGCTTGGACCCAGAGGAAGAAAGTGTATCTTTGTGAGATATTCCGAACCCTCAAAGGGCCATGTCTTCATTGGACTAGATGAGAATGAGAGGAGAACGGAACTTGAGTCTAGGGATGCAACATTCTTGGAGAATGATTTTCCATCTCTTTCAGGAGTTAACAAAGAATCATCGGAATTCTTTGAGATACAAGATAGTGGTCTTGTCACTCCAGGGATTCAGATTCTGGATAATGAACCCGGGGTTCATCCGGAAGATCCTAGTGGGAGTGGGAGCGCAGATGTGATAGCTACCTTAGACGGTGAGCAATCCGACATGCACTTGCGCCGTAGTAGGCGCGAGCTAGTTCCTCGTCGACGTTTCGACATAGAGGATGAAGCCTACATGGTAACTCCTGAAGAGATCGACCGTGAGATGATTTCAGTCGATGAGCATGAACCAAAGAGCGTGGCAGGAAGCTCTTGCGGGGTCAAGCTCAAAGGAATGGTTAAAAGCAATAAAGGAAGAGTTGGAGTCGATGAAAGTTAATCATGTCTCTGGGACTTGGTTGACTTGCCGCCAGCCGAAAGGCGATTGGGAACAAGTGGGTTCTCAAGATCAAAAGAAAGGCGGATGGATCTATTGAGAGATTCAAGGCTCGTTTAGTGGCTAAGGGCTACACCCAACGAGAGGGCGTTGATTATGAGGAAACTTTTTCCCCCGTGGTTAGGTTTGCCTCAATTCGCCTCATACTAGCCATTGTTGCTCAGCTTGGACTTGGAGCTTTATCAAATGGATGTAAAAACTGCTTTTCTCAATGGAGAACTTGAGGAAGAGATCTATATGGATCAACCTCAAGGCTTTGAAGCACATGGACTTGAGCGCAAAGTGTGCAAGCTTAAGAAGTCCATATATGGCTTAAAGCAAGCATCTAGACAAGGGAATGTGCGCTTCCACCAAGCTATGATGGAAAATGGTTTTTCCATGCTTGAGGAAGACCACCGTGTTTACACCAAGAGATCCGATAATAATTATGTCATTCCGACACTGGTATGTAGATGACATACTTATGGCTAGCAATAGCAAGGAGCTATTGGAAACCATTAAGAAATGGTTGTCCTCCGTATTTGATATGAAGGACATGGGTGAAGCAAGCTATGTGCTTGGTGTCAAGATTGTCGAAATAGGCAAAAGAGATTACCGGGTTTATCTCAAGAGACCTATATTGACAATGTCTTGACGAGATACCAGATGCACAACTCGCAAACCAATTGATACTCCAAAGGAGAAGGGTTTGCATTTGAGCCTTGATATGGGTCCTAAGACTCCAGAGGAGAAAACCAAGATGGAAAGAGTTCCATATTCCAAGGCAATGGGTAGCCTTATGTACGCTATGATGTGTACTAGGCCGGATATTTGTTATGCAAAGTGGGTTTGGTTAGTCGGTACCAATCAAACCTGTGCATAGAGCACTGGAAAGCAAACCAAGAGGATATTGAGATATCTCAGAGGAACGAGTAACTACATGTTGTGTTACCAAGGATCGGATTTGCGGTTAGTTGGCTATAGTGATGCCGACTGGGCTGGAGACATCGATGAGCGCAAATCAACCTCTGGATATGCTTTCTTGCCGAATGGCGGGGCCATTTCGTGGTGTAGCAAGAAGCAAGCTTGTATATCCCTCTCGACCATGGAAGCAGAGTATGTGGCATGCTCAGCCGCGGTTCAAGAGGCTGTTTGGTTGAGGAGATTCCTTCGACATACTGGGATTGTGATGACATCCAAAGAGGCTGCCCTTGTCTACCTGTGGATAGTACGGCAGCTCTTAGCTATGTCAAGGACCCCAAGTATCATGGGAAGACCAAACATATACAATTGAGATATCACTTTGTTAGAGACATTACATCAAGAAAGAAAGTTGTACTTAAGCACATATCTACTAGTTTGATGGTAGCTGACCCTCTTACCAAACCTATAGCCAAGGATGTTTTTATTTCTCATGTAAAATCCTTGGGCTTGCGAGATTGTGACTTATTTTTGTACCGAGACTTTCT